>NC_055979.1:27995759-28002635 GCF_018492685.1 Alosa sapidissima
TCCAGCACGTCCTCTGTCAGGAACATAATAGTGATTCATGAGAGGTGATATATTTTATTATTTATACTGTGCAAGGTAATATGGGTCAGCTGAAATCTCAGTGAAGATGGACGTCTCCTTTGTCTGTGCCATGGAAGTGTATTGCATGTGTGCATAACAGTGCATATGACCATTATGTGTGTATGATTGCAGCTTTCTTTGTAAAGCCACAATAGAGAAACAAAACTCCTTGGCAGAGCAGCACATGTTTCTGGAAAGTCGTTCTGTCATTCTTCATTCTTCGAAATACCCCAAAGATGTTCTTTTGGATTTAAGTCATGTGACATGGTTTGGCCAGCTTTTTTGTTCTTTTTCTAGATACTCTTGGCAGCATGCTTTGAATCATTATGATCTTCCCCTCCATTCCTCCTCTGGTGACTGGGAGGCATCTTGTTAGCCAGTACTTTGGGAAATCCACAGGCCTTGATGTGTAAATGTCAACTCCAGAACAGCCTTTGCACTCGAGCAGCTTGGCCACACCACTCTCCTGTCTCCACACCTCACTGTCAGGACCGTGAACTCGGAAGCAAGTTTGTTATTTAGTTTTTTTGCCTTGGGCGGCATGTGGAGAGGAATGTGCTTGTGTGTGTGTGTGTGTGTGTGTGTGTGTGTGTGTGTGTGTGTGTGTGTGTGTGTGAGTGTGCGTGTGGATTGCTGATCAGTGGTACTGGGGTTCGTTCTTCACCTCTTGATTACTGCTACAAATGCAACTGCAACTGTGTTTTAATTCATTAGCTGGGCACTAATCGCACATCCATTTTTTTTCAGTTCCTCTGGCAATTCTCCGCCATGTGGAGACATGGTGCACACATTTCCTTTGTGTGTACAGCGTGTGTGTGTGTGTGGTAAAAATGTGTGACATCTCTCAGTGCTTGTTCTCATTATATGTTTATATAGTATGTGTAAGCACACGTGTGTCTATGTGTGTGTGTGTGTGTGTGTGTGTGTGTGTGTGTGTGTGTGTGTGTGTGTGTGTGTGTGTGTGTGGTAAAAATGTGCGACATCTCTCAGTGCTTGTTCTCATTATATGTTTATATAGTATGCGTAAGCACACGTGTGTCTATGAGTGTGTGTGTGTGTGTGTGTGTGTGTGCGTGTGTGTGTGTGTGTATCTGAATGAGCAAGCACATGTGTGTGGTACAAGTGTGTGACATCTCTCAGGACTCTTGTTCTCGTAGTATGTTTACGAGAGTGTGTGTGTCTTAGCTCAGCGTTATGTAACAAGTGGGCGATGTGTACGTCGAGTCCAGGTGTTGTCATGGGAACCATCAGTGGGTCATCAGTCAAAGTGAACACACGCACACACACACACACACACACACACACACACACACACACACACACACACACACACTCTCACTCTCCAACAGGAAGCTGGGCTGTGGGTGTGTGTGTGGGTGTGTGTGTGTGTGTGTGTCTGTATGTGTTCATACATGTGTGTGTGTGTGTGTGTGTGTGTGTGTATGGAAGTCTGTGTGTGTGTGTGTACATATCCGTGTGTGTGTGTGTATGGAAGTCTGTGTGTGTGTGTACATATCCGTGTGTGTGTGTGTGTGTGTGTGTGTGTGTGTGTGTGTCTGTGTCTGTGTCTGTGTCTGTGTGTGTGTGTGTGTGTGTGTGTGTGTGTGTGTGTGTGTGTGTGTGTGTGTGTGTGTGGTGTCTGGGGGAGCTGAGTAGAGACACATTATGGGGAGAATGATAAACTCTCCCTCATCAACAGCTGTTACATCAGACAGAATAGTTGAAAGCACACATCGCAACATAAGGGTGAAGGAGTGTGTGTGTGTGTGTGTGTGAGAGAGAGAGAGAGAATTTGAATCTGAATTTGAATTTGAGAGAGAGAGAGAGAGAGAGAGAGAGAGAGAGAGAGAGAGAGAGGGTTACCTAATGCCTGTAGAATAAAATGGCTGTGAAGTGCATCTGTAGTACATTGAGTTTAATTGAATAAATGGCCTCTTGGTTATTTCTGTTCCTCTTTGTGTGATGCAGTCTTTTTATAAAACATATGGAAATACATACATGTATAGTATATATACACACACACACACACACATGCTTACACACTAACATGGCTACTCACACACACATGTTTACACACTAACGAAGCACATCATTGCTCTCAATGCCTCAGACACACACAGGCTTCGGCAAACAAAGAGAGAGAGAGAGAGAGAGAGAGGGAGAGAGAGAGAGAGAGAGGAAGAGAGACACCTTCCCATTCTTTGTCTCAAGAATAAAGCTATGGGCAGTAAAAGTAGTAGAAGCACACAATGAATATTTATGCAAGCATTCCTTTTTTCACACTCTCCCACGTCAACACAAATACACACACACACACAACACACACATAGACACACACACAACACACACACAGACACACACACATACAAACACACACATAGACACACACACATACAAACACACACATAGATGAAGAAGAGAAGAAAGAGAGTGAAACAGCAACAGAAACTTGTCTTTTGTTCTTGAGTGATATGCTTTTATAGCGCATGTGTGTGTGCGTGTGCGTGTGCATGTGCGAGTGTGTGAGTGTGAGTGTGTGAGTGTGTGTGTGTGTGTGTGTGTGTGTGTGTGTGTGTGTGTGTGTGTGTGTGTGTGTGTGAGTGTGAGTGTGTGTGTGTGCCTGAGTTGTTTTTTATTCTTAAATCTCTCCTGCGTGGAGTGCTGTAGATGAGGGCTCAGGAAGATAAAAGGCTTCTGATATCTGCTGAAGCCCACACTTTATGACTGCTACTCCAGCCTTTTTTAAATCATATGAATACTATAGCCTAGACCTGGCAACCGCCAAGGCCTCACTGATGTGGATGTGTGTGTGCGTGCTTCTGTCTCTATGGTGTGTGTGTTTGTGTGTGTGTGGATGTGTGCGACTGTGCGTGCTTTTGTCTCTATTGTGTGTGTGTGTTTGTGTGTGTGTGTGTGTGTGTGTGTGTAACCATTCTTGAAGTAGGCTGTGCATTTGACTACAGTCTAGAGGATGCCTACCTTACAAAGCTTTTAAAGTATCAGTCACTCAGAGACATTGTTGTACAGCTTGGGTACAAATGTAAGCTGTTGGTGTAAATATTTGGAAGCCTAGGTAATGTCCACAGACTAGTAGTCAGGGGGTTGCAGATTGCTGGTCTCTCTAAGACAAGAGCAAAGGCTCTAGCAAAATTTTGCTCAATTTCTGTGATAATTGGCAGTCGCCACATCTGGAGAAGGCACTGTTTTTTGTACCCATGAACTGAGACCAGAGGCATAGGCTACTGGGTTTACAATGCTGGTATCTAAGATTGTTTGTGTTCAATGAAATCTACTGTAAAATGTGAACACAAATAAAGGTATTAAAATGTGTGTGTGTTTGCGCGTGTGCGTACATGCAAGCGTGTGTGTTTTTGTGTTTTCTGTTTAGAGAGGGTCTGGTGCCCCTGCCCCTACTGCTGTCAGTCAAAGTGGAAATCGATCTGGCAACCGCTGCCATTATTTACTGTGCTAATGGAGAACACTGCTCACAAGCCAAGGACTCTGGGCTTATACTGCACTGCTGCCAAGAGCCCAGAGATCTGGCAACGCACCATGATGCTGTCACAGCACTATCTTACTGTAACATACTGTGAAAGTGATGCTCTGGTCATCAGCAGAAGACTAATCTGAAAAGATGTCATTTATTGTTTTATTTTGATTTGCAAAGGCACAATGTTGTTATTTATCACCTTTTCTAGTAGATAGACCATCGTCTTACTTCTTTATCTTGTAATTGTTCTGGTTCCGAATGTATGTTTCCTTGTTCTCTATATGTAGCATAAGCTACTGGAAGCCGAAATTCCCTTTGGGATGAATAAATTATATATTTTTCTTTCTATCAAGCAGACAGCCCATATATGAAAAAATTGTAACGTTTGAGAGCTTGCCAATTAGATATCAATTACGCTGCTCCTTAATGATGCAGTGACACAAGTTCCGGCAATTAACCCCATCCTTGACCCCGATTTAAAGCATCTACTCAGGTGCCCGCGACTCAGGGAAGGTTGGGGGCGAAGACTCGACCACAGGGCACAGGGGAATATGGATCTGTGCCGCGGTATGAATACTATAAACAACGTCTTTGTTTGGATATATCTGTGGAAATGTAAAATAAAATGCGTGAGAAAACTACCAAAATAAAACTTCATAACTTTCGGCTGCTCTTGGAGTCCGGCTGACGTGGCGCCCGAGCAGTCGGTGCTCCACGCGGACACCCCCACACGAGCCAGACTTGAGTCTGTCCCAACAGCAGTCGGCGGCTGCAGCACGCGCAGCGGTCCAACATCTGCGGAGGGGCCAGTCTTCGCAGCCTGAGTGCAGCATACACACGGAGACACACAGTCTTGAGTGTGTTGGCAAGGCTGCACACCGTTTCGCCTTAGGAGAAGAACGCTAAAGCTTTCCTAGTAGAACAACTTTCTTCCGCCTTCTATGCTGGACTGATGCGCTTGAATTGAAGAAGAGGTAAGCGCTCCGTTTCCATGACCGTGTTGTTATTCTGACCGGGCTGCTCAGCGCTTGAACGTTTGCAGAAAACTTTAGATTCAAGAGGAAAGATTTTACTGTGAATCTGACAGTTTCTTCAACTAGCGCTCTCTCCAATACACACACAGCAGACCTACGGTCATATGATTTTGTGGCAGGCTTAGTTTCCCGTTAAGCATCGACACAGTGCTATGCGTGCAGACTTCTGAGGCGTATGAGTCATTTGTTGCGACAAACCGAGTATGGAGACTAGTGTCGCCAGGTTGTGTATTAAATTATGTGTTCTGCATGCAATTGTGGCGCGGATGAAAACAATGTCTCGGCACATCGTGTGTGCCACTGCGCAGAAAAAGGCAAGTGAACATTGCGAACCAATGCGCCTGTAATTGTACTGTAAACTGTAATCAGGGGAATTGGAAGCGGTCCGACTACTGTTCAGCATCTGATTGTTCAGCAGCGTATAACTTTTGTTGCTCGCGCGGCAGTGGCCGCTGGAGGGCAGCATGTTGACTGCAGCATGGGTGTCAGGTCAGGTGCGGAGCCCTGTGGTCCAACTCCTCCTGCTGTGGGAAAATATCATGTGAATGGGGCTTTGTATTCCCTGTGTCACATCGGAAGTCGTTAACACAACACTGTTTGTGCTAAAATGTATAATATGTCACATCGTAATCAGACTTCTTCACATTATTTACATGTTTGTTTAACTTTAGTACCATTCACACAACAGCTTCTAAGGGGCCCATGATCAGTCTGTAAGATTTGTAAGAGTTGTGATATCAATAGTTATTCGTGAGCATAATATCAAATCTGGCTGTAATGAAAAGCTTGCATGAAAAGCTTGCAGCGTTGGGCCGTTAGTTGGCCGTTAGTTGGCCGTTCGGCTCTTTTCCGCTCCTTCATGACTCCTCTCCTGCTAACAGCTGGAGGAGGTGGTCCATTCCTGACGCATCAGAGACTTCTGATGTGGGAAACACAAAACATCTGCCTCATAAATTAGGCTCCGCTCCGTTAGGCTCTGAAAGACACCTCAGACAGGACACACTCTGGACTAAGCACAGACAGACAGACTGTGGACGAGGCACAGACAGACAGAGAGAGAGAGTAGACTACGGACACTCAGAGACACAGACAGACAGACAGAGACAGAAGATTACACTCTGATTACACTCTCCGAGAGACAACTCATTTATATTTTACATTTAGTCATTTAGCTGATGCACTCACCCAATGACTAATAGGGAAACAATCAAGGTACAGATGTCACTTACTGCTGAAGTGTCGGTGCAGAAAAATACTGCTCACATAGAGCCATGTGACAGTTCTAGAAGAGGAATAATCAAGTGGCAGTTCTAGAAGAGGAATAATCAAGTGGCAGTTCTAGAAGAGGAATAATCAAGTGGCAGTTCTAGAAGAGGAATAATCAAGTGACAGTTCTAGAAGAGGAATAATCAAGTGACAGTTCTAGATAGTCGAGTGGTAAGTGCTAGATGAAGCTTGTCCAGTTGTTGGTAGTGCTAGGAGAGACTCTCTGACAGTAGATATAAGCTTACAGACACTCTCAGAGAGACAGTAGACTACAGACACTCTCAGAGAGACAGTAGACTACAGACAGTCTCAGAGAGACAGTAGACCACACACAGTCCACACAACTCTCCGTCTCCTTCTGACTTATACTGCACTGGCTGAATGTTTTTTCCTCATGCTTTATTTGAGATTCAGTCCACGTTGCACCTGGGTGTTATTTGTGGAGGTGGTTATAAGTGGCTATAAGTGGCTAATGTTGGTCCGAAAGATGCTGATTGTGTTCTGCTAGTGTTGGATTGTGTGTTATGTCTTCTAGTGTCGGGTCGTATCAGTACTGATTGTGTGTTCTGCATGCCGTGCTTTGGAGGAGGCTCTGTGCGGAGTGTGTGTGTGTGTGTGTGTGTGCGTGTGCGTGTGTGTGCGTGTGTTTATGTGTGTGTGTGTGTGTGTGCGTGTGTATGTGTGTGCGTGTGCGTGTGTGTGCGTGTGTTTATGTGTGTGTGTGTGTGTGTGTGTGTGTGTGTGTATGTGTGTGTGTGTGTGTGTGTGTGTGTGTGTGTTTATGTGTGTGTGTGTGTGTGCGTGTGTTTATGTGTGTGTGTGTGTGTGTGTGTGTGTGTGTGTGCGTATATGTGTGTGTGCGCATGTGTGTGTGCGCGCGTGTGTGTGTGTGTGTGTGTGTGTGTGTGTGTGTGTGTGTGGGGGCGGTTGATTTTCCCATCACTCCAGCTGTTGCAGTTTGCTCACACAACAGCCCTTGACAAACTCATTAACACTTAAGACAACAAGCTGCTCTCATACACTCTT
>NC_055979.1:28002835-28005335 GCF_018492685.1 Alosa sapidissima
ACTCACACACTCTCTTGCTCACACACTCTCTCTGCCTCTCTAATAATCACTCTGCATGTAGACTATGCACAGGCTGTGTGAGGCTGATTAGGAAATAGCTATAATGAGCATCCTGCATGCACACATGCACACACACACACACACACACACACACACACACACACACACACACAAATACATATTTGTCAAACCTGGCACTGGGCATCTTCAATGGGTCTTATCAACAGGCGGGCACTGCTAGACGACACGAGTCCCTGTGGGGGGGTGGGGGGTGGGGGGGGGGTGTTAAAATGACTCCATTGCCCCTGTGGAAGGGGGAGCAGGCATTTTTTAGAGTTGTGTGTGTGTGTGTGTGTGTGTGTGTGTGTGTGTGTGTGTGTGTGTGTGTGTGTGTTTTAAAGGCTTGTTGCTTGAATTATTAAGCAGGGAACAAATGGCATTAAAATTTCATGGGTCGGGGATTTGACTTGGCTGCAGGTATTTTGGAGCGATCGGGGAAGCGTGTCACTGAAATTCAGGTCATGTTCTCCGTAAAAATGACAAACAAAATTGGAGTTTGAAGAGGATTGCCAGACACACATTTCCAGATTAAATTTAGCGCAGGTGCTGTGACGGGAGCAAATAACAGATTGCTTTTCCATTTCCAGCATTCTGAAGTGTACCCTCTGGAACAGAGCCTGTGTTATTGCTACATTAAATATACAGCAAAGAAACATCACCTGGAGACATAATTTGAAGTTTTAAAGCTACACTATGCAGGTTTACTGTATGTATTGAAACATCACCTGCAGGCATGATATGAAATGATGGAGGTTTTAAAGTTACACTATGCAGGTCTACAGTATGTATTGAAACATCACCTGGAGGCATGATATGAAGTTTTAAAGCTACACTATGCAGGTTTACAGTATGTATTGAAACATCATCTGGAGGCATGATATGAAATCATGGAGGTTTTAAAGCTACACTATGCAGGTTTACACCTGTTTTTAAAGGTACACTATGCAGGTTTACAACTGTTTTTAAAGGTACACTATGCAGGTTTATGTATTTTTGGCGAATGTAGAGCTCCCTCTAGAGTCGTGATATATTTATATTTTACTCTGATGTTGTAACTTCTCATGACTTATCCCCCATGTACACAATGGAAATGCTTTGGTTGTGGAGGTGATGGATTAACAACAGGCAAAAACTATCTCCAAAGAGCGATCTGGTTAGGGCTTCGGGCTTGGAACTGAAGGGTTGCCGGTTCGATCCCCGACCAGTAGGTACGGCTGAAGTGCCCTTGAGCAAGGCACCTAACCCCTCACTGCTCCCCGAGCGCCACTGTAGCAGGCAGCTCACTGCTCCGGGTTACTGTGTGCTCTGTGTGTTCACTAATTCACGGATGGGATAAATGCAGAGACCAAATTCCTTGTATACGCAAGTATACTTGGCCTAGAAACCTGATTTACATTTACGATTTACATATCTACTGACAAGTTTATGTTTCACGATTCTCGCGAGATTTGTCGGGCCGCCGTTCTTGAAGCTGCATGACTCCCTACATGTATGCTGTATAGCCATGCTAGGTGAACGATTAGCCTATTACAAGTTCGTTTAGCATCAAATTGGCTTCATAAAGGTGAAAATCTTGCACAGTGTACCTTCAAGAACAATAACGATAATGGCAAGACAGTATTGTCCGAGCTGATGTGAATGACGACATCCACACATAAACTAAAACAATAACAATATTAAGAATGATATCATTGGGGATAACTTTCAGAGCGATTTTGAGAACGATAAAAAGCCAATCAGAATCCATCATATTTTAGCCATCACATTCATCAACACAAGGAGAGACTTTCCTTATCGTTGGTCAGTCTGGATGCTTCTATCTTCATAGTTATAGTTATCTTAATAGTTATTATTCTTGGTGTGAATGGCCCTTTACAGTGGTTACCTTTATTACTCATAGATATTAGAAAGCTAGATACCGCACTGGGCTCGAGTTCTATTAGGTGGCATCGTAAACGCGGCCGTCATATTGCTGGGGGCAACACCTTTACTGTCTATGGGCAACACTTGCCGGCAATCAGAGACATCTGTTTGATTTCCAGTAAGAGTCACATGCTTCCCCATTGGCCTCCAGTTATTGTTGCCCCCACCAAGATGGCGTTGCTATTTACGTATGTTCAGGAGCCCAATGCGTTATCTAGCTTTCTAATATCTATGTTCTATGTTCTGTTCTGTTAAGTACTTACTTAGACTGGATGCTACACGAGGCACGTAGCTGAAGCGTTCCACTTGCAGAGTGTCTGCTGCAGCAATTAGCTTCCACTGTAGTCAATGTACACCAGACTACACCAGACGTGATAGTGGCGCGTACGTTTGAACAAGTGGAACGGGTGGTGGTAGTGTAGTGGTTAAGGAGCTGGGCTAGCGTGCAGTAGCCTGTAGGGTGGTGGTAGTGTAGTGGTTAAGGAGCTGGGCTAGCGTGCAGTAGCCTGAAAGTTGT
>NC_055979.1:28012835-28015335 GCF_018492685.1 Alosa sapidissima
TGCCAAAGCTAGTGTTACAGATAACACAGTAGTATCACAAGGGAAAGAACACAGAGATACAGCATACAATGTAGAAACATGAGAGCACAACATAGACAGTAGTAGAAATAATACTATCTCTCTCTCTCTCTATAATACTAATCTCTGTCTCTCTCTCTCTCTCTCACACAAACATACACACACACACACACACACACACAAGGGCTCAGAAGGCACACTCAGAAGGCTATGTGTCCCATGTGTTTCTGTGTGTGTCGGGTGCCTGGACAACGGCTACCCAAACACAAGCACTGAGGGTCACACACACACACACACACACACACACACACACACACATACACAGTACACATCACACACACACACCGCATCACACACCACACACTCCCCATAGGAGAGTGGATGAGGGCAGATGGAGAAAACGCCACAAGGACCTTTACCTTACCTGCCCAGAGAACACAACCTCCTTAGAACACAACCTGCTTAGAACACAACCTGCCCAGAGAACACAACCTCCTTAGAACACAACCTGCCCAGAGAACACAACCTGCTCAGAGAACACAACCTCCTTAGAACACAACCTGCTTAGAACACAACCTGCTCAGAGAACACAACCTGCCCAGAGAACACAACCTCCTTAGAACACAACCTGCCCAGAGAACACAACCTCCTTAGAACACAACCTGCCCAGAGAACACAACCTCCTTAGAAAACAACCTGCTTAGAACACAACCTGCCCAGAGAACACAACCTCCTTAGAACACAACCTCCTTAGAACACAACCTGCCCAGAGAACACAACCTCCTTAGAACACAACCTGCCCAGAGAACACAACCTCCTTAGAACACAACCTGCTTAGAACACAACCTGCCCAGAGAACACAACCTGCTTAGAACACAACCTGCCCAGAGAACACAACCTCCTTAGAACACAACCTGCTTAGAACACAACCTGCCCAGAGAACACAACCTGCTTAGAACACAACCTGCCCAGAAAACACAACCTCCTTAGAACACAACCTGCTTAGAACACAACCTCCTTAGAACACAACCTGCCCAGAGAACACAACCTGCCCTTAGAACACAACCTCCTTAGAACACAACCTGCTTAGAACACAACCTGCCCTTAGAACACAACCTCCTTAGAACACAACCTGCTTAGAACACAACCTGCCCAGAGAACACAACCTCCTTAGAACACAACCTCCTTAGAACACAACCTGCCTAGAGAACACAACCTCCTTAGAACACAACCTGCTTAGAACACAACCTGCCCAGAGAACACAACCTCCTTAGAACACAACCTGCTTAGAACACAACCTGCCCAGAGAACACAACCTCCTTAGAACACAACCTGCTTAGAACACAACCTGCTCAGAGAACACAACCTCCTTAGAACACAACCTGCCCAGAGAACACAACCTCCTTAGAAAACAACCTCCTTAAAACACAACCTGCTCAGAGAACACAACCTCCTTAGAGCACAACCTGCTCAGAGAACACAACCTGCCCAGAGAACACAACCTCCTTAGAACACAACCTCCTTAGAACACAACGTGCTCAGAGAACACAACCTCCTTAGAACGCAACCTGCCGAGAGAACACAACCTGCCCAGAGAACACAACCTCCTTAGAACACAACCTGCTCAGAGAACACAACCTCCTCAGAGAACACAACCTCCTTAGAACACAACCTTCTTAGAGCACATGATCTCTTTAGAACACAAGTTACTTAGAGCACATTATCTTCTCCGAACACACAACCTCCTTAGAACACATTATCTCTTTAGAACACAACCTCCTTAGAACACATTATCTCTTTAGAACACACAACTTCCTTAGAGCACATGATCTTTTTAGAACACATTATCTCTTTAGAACACACAACCTCTTTAGAACACAACCTTCTTAGAGCACATTAGCTTACCTTAGAGTACTTTAGGTAGACCACACAGCCTCTTTAAGACAAGCACACATATGCAGGACACACACAGATGTTTAAAGACAGCTAACATATTTAGCCAACAGACTGAGGGCAGGTCAGAGATCAATGTGGTTAATTAGTGCCTGTCTGCGTGTGTGTGTGTGTGTGTGTGTGGTGTGTGTGTGTGTGTGTGTGTGTGTGTGTGTGTGTGTGTGTGTGTGTGTGTGTGTATGCGTGTGTGTGTGTGTGTCTGGCCATTTGACTGGCTTTAGGGCTAATGTCGCAATTCACACACACATGATGGCTAACAGACTCACTAACACAAACAGAGAGAGAGAGAGAGAGAGAGAAATGTATGCAAGTTGTAACAGCACACACCATGTAGGGGCAGAAGAGCCTCCTTCACTGATTAACCTCTCTCTCTCCCTCTCTCTCTCTCTCTCTCACACACACACACACACACACACACAGACCCGGCGGCAGACACAAATTCACGGACGGGCATTACACCTTTCCAGGGGGGGCACTGGAACTTAAATTGATCACGGTAGTTTAAGCTGACACTTGACAAAACATTCCA
>NC_055979.1:28022835-28030335 GCF_018492685.1 Alosa sapidissima
TGATTGCATGTGTGTGTGTGTGTGTCTGTGTGTGTGTGTGTGCAACCTTATCAATAAACAAATCAATCAATGTCATTCTGTTTCATGGAAATTAGAGCAGAAATTACAACTGATGCTTGTTGTGCATAGGATTGTGTGTGTGTGTGTGTGTGTGTGTGTGTGTGTGACTGATGCATGTGGTGCATAGGATTGGTGAGCAACTCAACATCTGCACTTACATGTAGTCATTTAGCTGACGCTTGTATCCCAAGAGACGCACACTAATGCTACATACTCAACGTTCCTTACCACAATGTGACGTCAAAATGACGTAGAATCTCGCCGGCACGCCAGGATTTTGGCCAGGTCGCGCCAGGTCATGCACCGCTCAATTTCTTTCAGCTGAGCGCGCCAAAGCGGAAACAGGAAGATGTTCAAGGGCAAGTGAGAGTTGCAGTTCGGAGGACTGTTTTGTTACAGTCGTAATTTTTTAATAGTTTGCTGGATAAGTTAACAGCGAGAGACGCAACACCTGGAATTAAGAGGAAAGAATAGAAAAGATTTATTTTCAACCAAAGAATATATGCCTGAACAAAATCTCTTTTCATTTTAGGAAATTACACAAACTCAAAAATTATTAAAATTTCCCTCGGGATGAATAAAGTATCAATCTATCTATCTATCTATCTATCTATCTATCTATCTATCTATCTATCTATCTGCGCACATCTGGTGGTAGTTGTGAATAGCAGCAACCGAAGTCTGAAGTATCAGCACAGAGGCTAGCTTTTATTGCCATTGATGCCAATGCTACTGACTGCTTCTTCTAAATGTTTAAATGTAAATGTAAATCAGGTCTCTAGGCCAGGTTTCTACTGGGTAAAGTAGGTAGCGATAGCCTTTTCACAACAGCGACACCTCTGTTCAAGAGAATATCGCAACTAGTGTCGCGACCACCACGCGAGTAGGGTTATGGGGCTACTGTGACATCACAGTCGCGAAACTATCAAGGTAGAGTTTGACAGGGACATGTTGTTGCAGCAATAAGTCGCAGAGAATGGAGTGACCGTTCTAGAATGGAGTGACCGTTCTAGAATGGGGATAGTCGTGTGTGAAATGTAGGTGTGCGCCTGCTGTGTGAGAAGCTCATAAATGGAACAGCGTTGAGAAGAGCCGGAGGTGCCTCCCACTGCTGCCTGACTACACTACAAAGTGTGTGTGTGTGCGTGTGTGTGCGTGTGTGTGTGTGTGTGTGTGTGTGTGTGTGTGTGTGTGTGTGTATGTGTGTGTATGTGTGTGAGTGTGTGTGTGTCTGGATGCAAGCGGGGATGTTTGTTCTCCAGACAATACAGGTCACCCAGTGGTGCCTCTCTCTCTCTTTCTCTCTCTCAAATTCAAATTCAAATTCAAAGTATTGACATGACAAAATGACATTCATGTTGCCAAAGCAGTCATGCAAAGTATGAGGAATATACTCTCATCAACATCTCACATCAACATCACCCCCCCTTTCTCTTTCTCTCTTTCTCTCTCTCTCTCTTCTCTCACTCCCTTTCTCTCCCTCTCTTACTCTCCATTATTGATGGGGCCTTGGCATTTATGTGGTGATGTCATGGGGACTGGGGTGTGTGTGTGTGTGTGTGTGTGCGGGGGGGGGTTATACTGTAGTGTTTTAAGGTGGTTTTTGATCCATGCAATGGTTCAATAAAAGGGGTTTTAAAAGTCAAAAAGTCTCTCTCTCCTCTCTCTCCCTCTCTTTCTCTCCCTCTCTCTCTTACTTACTCTCTCTCTCCTCTCTCTTTCTCTCACACTTACTCTCTCTCCTCTCTCTCTCGCCCTCTTTCTCTCTCTCTCTTTCTCTCCCTCTCTCACTCTCTTTCTCTCTCTCTCTCACTCTCTCTCCTCTCTCTCTTTCTCTCTCACTTACTTTCTTTCTCTCTCTCTCTCTCTCTCTCTCTCTCTCTTTGTGCGCATGTCGGAGTGAGTGGGCGGAGCCGAGCGTTTGAGTGAGTGTGACTGTTGGCCGCTGTGCCAGGAACAGCGTTTTTCTATCTTTTTGCTATCTTTTCTATCTCCTTATTATTATTATTATTATTATTATTTTTCTTCTTTATAGTGTTAAGGGTTGGTTCTGTTTGGGTTAGTATAAGTATCACTGGCGTGGGGTTTTGTTGTTACTTGTTTTACCTGGACGTCTGCTTCCAGTGTTTGGTTGCAGCCGCCCCAGGTATGGAGAGTTTTGAAAAACTTACGCGGCGTCATGCTGTTAAAATAGCATCGAATGCCAGTGTAGAGGTTTGTAGTTTAGCAGCAGGAGAAGTTGTAGGGCATGACAATATTCTGTCAGCGGCCCGCATGAACAATGCGATTGTGCTGTTTTTGGGCACGGTTGAGTTGGCTAATGAGCTGGTTGAAAGGGGTTTAGTGGTTGACGGCATTTTTACTGTCGTCCTTCCTCTCTCCACTCCATCAAAGAAAGTGACTTTGTCAAATGTTCCCCCATTTATTAAAGATGAGGTTTTGGCTGAAATTTTATCACGGTATGGTAAATTGGTTTCCGCAATTAAAAAGATTCCAATTGGAAGCAAATCCCCACTTCTGAAACACGTAGTGTCGTTCAGGCGATCTGTATTTATGATTCTAAAAGATAACAAAGATGATTTGGACCTAACTCTAAACGTGAAGGTGGATAACTTCAGTTATGTTATCTATGCTTCAACAAGTGTCATGAAGTGCTTTGGTTGTGGGCAATCAGGGCACCTTGTTCGTGCGTGTCCTAAGGCAAAGGGGAATTCGAGTGATGTGCAAACAAATCACGAAAACACCAGTAGGCCTATGCCTAATGAAATTGTGGTAGATGAGCAGTCTACCGAAATGGGTGCGTCTACTGCTGCGGTTGCAGCACCCGCTGTATCCAGTGGGCCTTCGTCTGCCTCAGCCGAGTCAGTAGGGGCAGATCATGCTTCCCTTTTGCGGGAAGAGGTTAACGGGGTAACCCCGATTGATAAGCCAGTAGGCCGAGAACAAAGTTCTCCCACAGATGACGCAGTGAACGCAGAATCTGAGAGTCAGTCCACACAGAACTCGCAGAGCAGTGCTTCTGCTGTCAATTATGACCAAGTTCTTGCGTCTCTAGATGAATCCCTCATTGAGACGGAGGAAAATGTTTTTAAAATGCCCCCCAAAAGAAAGAGATCTAAAAGGACTAAAAAGAGCGATAATTTAACAGATCTTAGCGGCACAGATAACGAATACGAAAGTGATTTCTCTGACTGTAGCGTTACCTGTAGCTTACGTCATAGTGGGTTTGCTAGTTGCGATTATAGTGTGGAAGACATAAAATCCTTCTTGACAAAAACAAAACATATGAGAAATGTTCGGATTGACGACTACTTCCCTGATGTGGAGCAGTTCACCACGAAAACTAAATCTTTTTTGGGTGAGGGCTGCTTTACAAATCCAGAGTGCTTCCGTCTCAAAAAGATAATGACCAAGATTAACGTTTTGTTAAATAGCGATGTCTGATGTTAGTCTATTTTTCACATGTATTATGATGATGGCGTGTACACAACTCTTATATTTTTTTCTTTTTATGGGTGAAATCAGAATTGCTTCTTTAAATTTAAATGGGGCCAGGGAAAGAAGCAAGAGAGCCTTGTTGTTTGAAACAATTAAGAAGAATAGATTTGATGTGCTTCTTGCTCAAGAAACTCATTCTGACGCCTCAATTGCTGCTGACTGGGCAAGTGAGTTTGATGGCCTGTCTATTTTAAGTCACAACACTTCCAATAGTGGTGGGGTTGCCATTCTGTTTTCTCGGACCTTTACTCCCATTTCCTACCAGACTGAGGAATTAGTCAAGGGTAGACTCCTAAAAGTCAGAGCCCAATTTGAAAACAATTTCTTTGTTTTTTTGTGTGTTTATGCACCCACTACACCAATTGATAGAATGCTTTTCTTGAATATGCTAAATGATGCTCTACGCAATTGTGAATCTGAGGATTTTTTACTCCTGGGAGGTGATTTTAATTGTACTGAAAATGCAATGGATAGGAATCATGTAGAGCCACACATGCCCTCACGCAGAAGACTCATAGAACTGATGAATGCAAATGAGCTTGTTGATGTCTGGAGGAACTTTCACAGTACTCAGAAGCAATACACATGGGTTCACTCCTACAATAACCTTTTGTCATTGGCTAGACTGGACAGGTTTTATGGTTTTAAGCATCAGCTGAGTTTGTTTAGGAAATGTGTGATCATCCCAGTTGGTTTTTCAGACCACAGTTTGGTTTTTTGTTCTCTTTCTTTGAGTTCTGTAAAGTCTAAAAGTGCTTATTGGCATTTTAATAATAACTTGTCATCGGATGGCCATTTTAGAGAGGTATTTAGACTGTTTTGGCAGGATTTTAAGAACACAAAGCCATCTTTTAGCTCGTTGCAACAGTGGTGGGACTTTGGTAAATCACAAATAAGACAACTGTGTCAGGATTATACTTTCAGTGTCACAAGGGACATAACTCGTTCAATGATGAAACTTGAAAAGGAAATAATTGAACTCCAGCATTTAGCTGAACAAACTGGCAACCAGACTTACACAGCAAACGTTAAAGCGAAGCAGAAATCATTGGCTGACCTGCTAGGCATAAAGGCACAGGGAGCTCTGGTCAGGTCCCGCTTTCAGAGTGTGGAATTGATGGACGCTCCTTCTAAATTCTTTTTTAATTTGGAAAAAAAGAATGGACAGAGGAGGTTCATTCACTCACTGCTTTCTGAGGATGGAGTTCTGTTGTCCAATCTGGCTGAAATACGTCAGAGAGCAGTCAGTTTTTACGAAGACCTATATAAGAGTGAGAGCTCGGATATTCAGGTGGATGACCAGTCCTTCTTTGAGAACCTACCCCAGGTGGCCGAAGAGGCGAATGCAGTCCTTGGAAGGGTTTTGACCCTAGAGGAGCTGCAGAGAGCCCTCCAGAGTATGGAGTGTGGAAAGGCACCAGGGTTGGATGGTCTACCGGTGGACTTTTATAAGTCCTTTTGGTCAGAAGTGGGTGAGGATGTGCTGACTGTTCTCAGCGACAGTCTTGCCAGGAGGCGGTTGCCACTGAGCTGCCGGAGGGCAATACTCACTTTGCTCCCCAAAAAAGGGGATTTGAATGACATAAGATCATGGAGACCTGTGTCAATCCTCTGTACTGAATATAAATTGCTCTCTAAAGCGTTGGCTAATAGATTGAGTGAAGTTGTGGAGCAGGTTGTCCATCCTGACCAGACCTACTGTGTGCCAGGTAGGCTGATTCAAAATAACATTTCATTGATCAGGGATATATTTGATGTAGGTAAGCTGTTTAACCTGAAATTCGGCTTAGTATCCATTGACCAAGAAAAAGCTTTTGATCGTGTAGAGCACAATTATTTGTGGAGTGCTCTGGCAGCCTTTGGTTTTTGCCCAGAGTTTATTGATATGATTAGAGTTCTGTATTGTGACATTGAGAGTATTTTAAAGGTTAATGGTGACTTGTGTGCTCCTTTTAAAGTCCACAGGGGGGTCAGACAAGGTTGTGCCTTATCTGGTATGTTGTACACCCTGGCAATTGAACCCCTATTGGTGAAGTTGAGGAAAGAGCTGGTGGGGGTGAGAATTCCAGCGTGTGAAAGTGTTTTTAAACTGTCAGCTTATGCAGACGATGTTGCAGTACTTGTGAATGGTCAAAGAGACATAAACACTATGTTAGAGATTTTTGATGATTTTAATGTTGTTTCCTCAGCAAGAGTAAACTGGTCCAAAAGTTTAGCTATGCTGGTCGGGACATGGTTAAATGAGCCAAGTCTTCCAGCTGGCTTACATTGGGCCAGGAGTGGTTTTAAATATCTTGGTGTTTTTTTAGGGGATGAAATGTTTATTCAAAAGAACTTTGATGGGGCTGTTGAAAAGGTAAAGGGCCGCCTTGATAAATGGAAATTCCTTTTAAATAAGATATCCTACAAGGGGCGTGTCCTTATTATCAATAATTTGGTGGCATCCGCCCTTTGGCATCAGTTATCTTGTGTGGACCCTCCAGCACAGTTGCTGTCAAGAATCCAGTCAATCCTAGTGGATTTCTTCTGGGATAAACTTCACTGGGTTCCACAGAGCATCTTATACCTACCTAAAGAGGAAGGTGGACATGGACTTGTGCACCTACAAAGTAGGACAGCTGCCTTTCGGTTGCAGTTCGTCCAGCGTCTTCTCATGGGGCCTCTGGATTCCAGCTGGAAATATGTGGCGTGTGCCATTTTACAGACTTTTGATGGACTGGGGCTGGACAGAACTTTGTTTTGGATGGATCCAAAAAGATTGAATATCAACAAACTTCCTGTGTTTTATCGTAATTTGTTTAAAGTTTGGTCCCTTTTAACAGTGCAACGCACAGGAAGCACAGAGTCTTTGTATTGGCTTTTAAAGGAGCCCCTAATCTATGGTTCTGTTTTAGATATGTCTCTTGAAAAGTCTCTTCCCACAATCACACATAGCCTTCTTAGGTCTGGAGTCATTACTATGGAGGGTTTACTTAAGTTAGCAGGACCAGATCTTGTTAACGCTGAACAAGTTGCCAGTCAACTGGGGATGAGATCTATTCGAATAGTAGCTCAGCTACTTGAGAAATGGCGGGCCTCCCTAACAAGAGAACAATTGCAGTTGTTGGCAGACAACTTCAGAGGGCTGTGCAGTTCAGACTGTAATGATCCTTTTCCCAATATATCATTGTCGCCAAATTTGACAGGTTGTACTGGTTCTTACTTGAATTTTGATCAATTGTCTCTTTTGGGTCAGAAGCCAGCTACTGGCAAGTGTTTATATAAACTGTGTGTGAAGTCTTTTAACAAAAAGTCTTTGGACAAGAGGGTGGAAACACCTTGGTGTGCTGTTTTACAAATGGGGGATGATGTCCGACCCCAGTGGAGAGCACTATACAAGTCACCCTTAGCCAAAAAATGTGGAGATTTACAATGGAGGATTCTGCATGGAGCAATTGCAGTCAATGCCTTTGTTTCAGTGTTGAATCCTGTTGTGGGTCAAGAGTGCCCATTTTGTTTTGTGAGAGAGACTGTGTTTCATGCTTTCATGCAGTGTGTAAGGCTAACACCTTTATTCATGGTTCTACAGTCACTCTTTAATCATTTTAATGAAACATTTTCAATGGAGACTTTTATTTTGGGTTTTAAATATGTGCGGAAACATCGTTTCAAATGTCAGCTGATAAACTTTCTCTTAGGTCAAGCAAAAATGGCAATCTATGTTAGTCGTAGAAACAAAATTGAGCAAACATCTAGTGATGACCTAGTAATGGTCTTCTCAATACTTGTGAGGTCTCGCATGTTAATTGATTTTCATTTCTACAAAGCCATGATGAATCTTGAATCTTTTGAAGAAATTTGGTGTTATGATAGTGTGTTGTGTATGGTTGCTGATGGCGAATTGCAGTTTGCACATTTCTTGGAGAAAACTTGACTTGCTCCTTGATTTTATTTATTTATTTA
>NC_055979.1:28032835-28037835 GCF_018492685.1 Alosa sapidissima
CTGATAAAAAGGATGACACGAATAATAGTGGAAACAGTGAAAATAGCAATGAGTCTAGGGGTGATGTGGCAGAGGGAACGTCTAAAGAGACCAACAACGAACCTAATGTTAACTTTGGTGCAAATAATGAGGAGGAGGCTGCTGCCTCTGCTAGTGGGCCGGAGAGCCAAACTCCTGATTTAACGTTAAATTCAGTCCAAGGGCACGGGGAAAATCACGATGTTAGATCGGCTGATGGGGAGGATCTTTCCGCACTTTTGGGGGAGACTATCACTGATTCTCAGAACTGTCAGGGGAGCAATGATGATGTCATTAATGGGGAGGTTTCCGTCGCTATGGAAGACATGGAAACCTCCGTGTTGGAGGAGGACAATAATGTGTTTAAAGCACCGTCGAATAAAGGAAAAAGAAAGCGCATTATAAAGAATAAAGGGGGACGCGCTCATATAGAATTGACTGATAATGAGAGTGAAAGTGATCTTTCTGACTGTAGTGTAACCTGCAGCTTGCGACTAAGCGGCTATCGCACTCGCAATTATAGAGTGGAGGATATAAAGAAATTCCTTAAGGACACAAAACATTCTAGGAAGGTCCGGGTAGACGAATTTTTTCCTGACATTGAACAGTTTATGAACAAATCACGAGCATTTATGCGTGATGGTAGCATCACTGATCAAGAAGGATTTCGTCTAAAAAAGATTCTCACAAAACTCAATGTTCTACTGAATGCCAACGATGACAAATGTTAAAAACAATTTCCACTTTGTGTCCTAGGATGGCTGATTGCATATGTCTATATTTATTTTTTTATTTTTTCTTTATAATGATGGGTGAATTTCGTGTTGCTTCTTTAAATGTAAATGGCGCAAGAGAAAAAATTAAGAGGCTCTCTGTGTTTGAAACAATCAGACAGAATAAGTTTGATGTTCTCTTTATGCAAGAAACGCACAGTGATGCGTCTAATGCAGCTGCTTGGGCTCAGGAGTTTGATGGTCTGTCCATACTTAGTCATGGTACTTCTACTAGTGGTGGGGTTGCAGTTCTGTTTTCTAAGTCCTTTATTCCCATCACTTTTGATGTTGATGAAGTTATAGAGGGAAGACTTTTAAAGGTCAGAGCCCAGTTTGAAAATCGTTTTTTTGTGTTTATTTGCATTTATGCTCCTACACTGGCAACAGATAGAATGCTGTTTTTAAATACTGTTGGAAATGTTATAAAAAATTGCTGTTCAGAGGATATTCTTATCCTTGGAGGAGATTTCAATTGTACTGCACAAAATTTTGACAGAAATCATGTCGAGCCGCACATGCCCTCTCGTAGACGGCTTGTAGAGATTATGAAGTCCAATGATCTTAGTGATATTTGGAGGAACTTTCATGGTGAACAGAAGCAATATACTTGGGCACACTCATATAATAATTGTTTGTCTCTTGCAAGACTTGACAGGTTTTATGGTTTCAAACATCAGCGTAGTCTATTCAGGAAATGTTCAATAATTCCAGTTGGCTTTTCTGACCATAGTTTGGTTTTCTGTTCTTTATTTCTAGATTTTGTAAAACCAAAAAGTGCCTACTGGCACTTTAATACCAATTTGTTGGCTGATGGCCATTTTAGAGAAGTCTTCCTTTTTTTCTGGAAGGAATTTAGAACCACGAAATCCTGTTATAAGTCTTTGCAGCAATGGTGGGATTGTGCCAAGGTACAAATAAAACAACTCTGCCAGGAGTATACAGCCAATATCACAAGGAACATAACACTCTCAATGAAAAAAATAGAGGAGGAAATAATCGAACTTCAAAATCTGGCAGAACAAACGGGTGATCAGGCACCCACTGAAATTCTTAACTCAAAAAAGAAAACATTGGCTGACTTTTTAGGTTTGAGGGCACAGGGAGCTCTGGTCAGGTCCCGCTTCCAGAGTGTGGAGCTGATGGATGTACCATCAAAATTCTTTTTTAACTTGGAGGTAAAGAATGGACAGAGGAAGTTCATTCATGCTTTGAGGTCTGAAGATGGGAGAATCCTTTCTAATTCTCCAGAAATACGCAATAGAGCAGTACTTTTTTATAAGGAGCTTTATAACAGCGAAAATCCACAAGATCAGGCGACTGACAAGGCTTTTCTTTGTGACCTACCTAAGGTATCTGAAGAGGCAAACACAGCCCTTGGAAGGGTGTTGACCCTAGAGGAGCTGGAGAGAGCCCTCCACAGTATGGAGAGTGGCAAAGCACCTGGGGTGGATGGCCTGCCAGTAGACTTTTATAAGTCCTTTTGGCCAGAGTTGGGCACAGATGTGCTTGCTGTTCTGAGAGACAGCATCACCAGAGGGGTGCTGCCACTGAGCTGCCGTAGAGCAGTGCTCACTTTACTGCCAAAAAAGGGAGACCTGACAGATATAAGGTCCTGGAGGCCGGTGTCAGTCCTCTGCTCTGAATACAAACTGCTGTCTAAAGTTTTAGCAAATAGACTTGGGGAGGTTTTGGAGCAGGTAATCCACCCTGACCAGACCTACTGTGTGCCAGGCAGATTGATTCACAACAATGTTTCCTTCATCAGAGATGTCTTCTATATTGGCAAATACTTCAATCTGGATTTTGGTGTGGTTTCAATTGACCAAGAAAAGGCATTTGATAGGGTTGAGCATAATTATTTGTGGAATACCTTGTCAGCCTTTGGTTTCAGCCCCAATTTTATTCGAATGATCAAAGCATTGTATTGTGACATTGAAAGTATTCTCAAGGTTAATGGTGACTTGTGCGCTCCTTTTAAGGTATACAGAGGTGTCCGTCAAGGATGTCCCTTGTCGGGCATGCTGTATAGTCTGGCTATTGAACCTTTCCTTGTAAGGTTGAGGAAGGAGATTGTTGGAGTGAAAATCCCTAACTGTGATGATGTTTTTAATTTGTCAGCTTATGCTGACGATGTGGCTGTCCTTGTTAATGGCCAGAGAGATGTTGACACGCTTTTAAAAATTTGCACTGAATTTAAGGTTGTTTCTTCAGCAAAGGTAAATTGGTCAAAAAGCATAGCCTTGCTGGTTGGGAGTTGGGTGAGTGGCGAACCTGGTCTGCCTGATGGCTTAGTTTGGAATAGGGGTGGTTTTAAATACCTGGGTGTTTTCTTAGGTGATGATGCTTTTATTCAAAAGAATTTTGATGGGGTAATTGAAAAAGTTAAAGGTCGTCTAGAGAAATGGAAATTTCTTTTCAGTATTACTTCGTACAGGGGGCGTGTTCTCATTATTAACAACCTGGTTGCATCCTCTCTTTGGCATCGGCTGGCTTGTGTGGATCCTCCTTCAAACCTGCTACCGAAGATTCAGTCAGTCCTGGTTGATTTTTTCTGGGACAATCTACACTGGGTACCTCAGAGTGTTTTATATCTGCCTAAGGAGGATGGTGGACATGGACTTATTCATCTACAGAGTCGAACTGCTGCCTTCCGTCTGCAGTTTGTACAGCGTCTTCTCACAGGATCACTGGACTCAAGCTGGAAAGCTGCAGCCTGTTGTATTTTACAACTTTTTGAAGGGTTGGGCTTAGATAGGTCTTTGTTCTGGTTTAATCCAAATAGAATGAATTTTAATTTACTTCCTGCATTTTATAAGAATCTGTTCAAAGTCTGGTCTCTGTTTATAATTCAACGCCCACGACAGACAAGCTCATTATTCTGGTTGTTAAAGGAGCCTCTGATTCATGGTTCGGTTCTTGATGTGAGTCAGGACTTGTCCCTGGTACCTACTTCTAAGCTTATCAGCTCTGGAGTTACAACCCTTGGGGATCTAGTAGAGTTTGCTGGTCCTGATATCAGTAATAGCCATACTTTAGCTCAGCACTTAGGTGTGAAGTCCATTAGGATAGTTGATCAGCTACTTGGGAAATGGCGGTCTCTCCTAACTGGGGAGGAGATGCAATTGCTTGGAGATTATTTTGGGGGGGAGTGTAGTCCTGACTGCCATGACCCCTTTCCCAGACTTACTCTACTTCCAGATTTAACAGGTTGCACTGGTTGCTTCTTACTCCCAGATAGTTTAGTTTTCCTGGGTCCTACAGCTGCAACTAGTAAATCATTGTACAAACTGTGTGTTCTCTCCCTAAATAAAAGGTCTCTGGACAAGAGGGTGGATACACCCTGGCGTGAAGTGTTGCAGGTTGAAAATGATGTCAAACCACAATGGCGTGCGTTGTACAAGTCACCATTAACTAAAAAAGCTGGCGATCTACAATGGCGTATTCTGCATGGTGCAATAGCAGTGAATGCTTTTATTTCTGTTTTAAATCCAATGGTTGATCAGGGGTGCCCTTTTTGTTCTGTAAGGGAGACTGTATTCCATGCCTTTATGCACTGCCAGAGGCTCAGACCTCTTTTTGCTGTTTTGATGGCACTTTTCTTTAAGTTTGATGAAAGTTTCTCTTCGGAGATTTTCATTTTTGGTTTTAAATATGTACAAAAGCATCGCTTCAAGTGTCAGCTCCTAAACTTTCTGCTTGGGCAAGCAAAGATGGCGATATATGTTAGTCGTAAAAGGAAAGTTGAGCAGGATGTAGATGTTGATATCCTAATGGTGTTTTCTATTCTTGTAAGGTGTCGTATGTTGATTGATTTTCATTTTTATAAATCTATGAAAATTCTTGATGTTTTTGAGGAAAAATGGTGCTACAACAGCGTGATGTGTATTGTTGAGAATGATAAGCTACAGATTGCACATTACTTTATTTAACTTTCCTAACTTTTACTTTTTGAGTATAGTGTCAAGTTGATCTTGATGTATTTTTAAGATTGTAATAAAGAGTTTTTGAAAATTCAATTCATTCTCTCTCTCTCCTCTCACCCCCTCTCTCCGTCTCCCTGTGCTTCTCACATCTCCTCTCATCTCGGACGGACGGATGGACAGGGAGGTGGACAGGGATGGACGAGCCTTTGTGCAAACAGATTTAGCATACGCATCATCTTTACCTCTAATATTTACATTTCCACACAACCTTCCTCCAGGCAGGGAA
>NC_055979.1:28046650-28051650 GCF_018492685.1 Alosa sapidissima
CCGCACCATTAACGTCACATGGCTCACAGTTATGTTTGTGCCCATTTCCTAGGCAACGGAGTGGGCCGTGGATGCAGACACCAGGAGGTCGTGCCAGAGTAAAGGCAAGACTGAGGTAAAGGGCGGAGTCAAGTAAAGGGGGTGTGGCTTATCAAAGTGGGGACAGGTGTGATTCATCAAGCTCACTCTTGGAAGGTGCTAGGTGTCATTTGTTTAGTCTAAAACATTCAAAAATTACTAAGAAATACCAACTGTTTGGATTTAATGTCAAAAACATCGTTGCTCTGCATTGCCCTGAAATCCACTAAAAAAAAGTTAGCATGCTAGAGATGCGACTGTATCATGTTGTTCTGTATTAGACACAATACAATTGAAGAGTGTCTTTTGGGTATTTCAATTCAACTTGAATACCACAGAATTACACAAAGCTCCTTTAATGTTCCATTTTGGCTCATTGCTTTAGGGGTCCATAGTTTTATAGCTTCTCACATATTTGCTGTGATTTGTGTAACCGTGCAGCTCGGAAGCTTTTAGAGCCCTAAGTGCTATAGTGTGGAGAACCTCAGAAGGGTCAGCATTCATTTTACACTCTTCACCTCCTCTCTCTATCTCCTCTCATCCTTCGTTCATCCTCTCTCTCTTTTCTCTGTCCCCTCGTCCCTCGTTCCCCCTTTCTCTCTTCTCCTCCCTGCTCCTCTCTACCGCCCCCACCAGGAGGAGTGCCAGAACTACATCCGTGTCCTGCTGCTCAGCGGCAAGAAGGTGTTCACCTGCGGCACCAACGCCTTCACCCCCGTCTGCTCCACCCGACAGGTGAGTCCCACCCGCTCCACTGCTCCACCTGACAGGTGAGTTACCTGTGCTGCCAGGTGTGTTCTCACCTCAGGTGAGTTACCTGTGCTGCCTGGGCCTGGTCTGTTGGTCTGGAGCAGACAGAAGAGCTTTGTCTGGGCCCAGTCTACTATACTATTAGCCTGGCTAGCGCCACCACTTCTCAATGAGACGTGGTCTGGGAACCAAACGTTCATTTTCTCGTATTTGAAAAAAATGCCCAGATCCGTTTATTGGGTGCCACAGATGTCTATCAAATGCGTCTGTGCATAGCTCATCATCGTCTTGCTTTCCCACCTGTTCTGTGATTGGTTCCCTATCTCAGGCGAAAATTTGCTCCATGGTCTCCAGGCTGCCTTAGCAGCGTGAATCAAATCGGCAGCAAGGCAGCATGGGAACACCCAGGCTACTATACTATGATCCAAGAGACCAAAATAAAGGTTTAAGGACGAGATCAATATGAAGGTCTAGATTGAAGCCGCTATATCAGTAGAGACTCAGGAATATAACTGGGTCAAGATGGCCCACATACCTCACTCATATATCCTCACGGGATCAAAAGAGCAAAAAACAAACAAAACAAACTTTCCCTCATGATGGCCCACATACCTCACTCATATATCCTTTCCCTCATGATGGCCCACATACCTCACTCATATATCCTTTCCCTCATGATGGCCCACATACCTCACTCATATATCCTTTCCCTCATGATGGCCCACATACCCCACTCATATATCCTTTCCCTCATGATGGCCCACATACCCCACTCATATATCCTTTCCCTCATGATGGCCCACATACCCCACTCATATATCCTTTCCCTCATGATGGCCCACATACCCCACTCATATATCCTTTCATACCCCACTCATATATCCTTTCATACCTCACTCATATATCCTTTCCCTCATGTTCCCTCTCTTCTCTTTCTCTTTTCCCTTTCTGTATCTCTCCATCTGTCTTTCTCTATCTCCCTATCTCTCTCCATTCCTCTCTCTCTCTCCCCCACTTTCTCTTTCTCTCCCTCCTTCTCTCTCTCCCTCCTTCTCTCTATCTCCACCCCCCCCCTCTCTCTCTATGTCTCTCTCTCTCTCTCTCCCGCTGTCCCTCCCTCAGATTGGTAATCTCAGTAAAGTTCTGGACACGATGAATGGAGTGGCCCGATGCCCGTATGACCCTCGCCACAACTCCACCGCCATGGTAACGGACCGCGGCGAGCTGTACGCCGCCACCGTGATCGACTTCTCCGGCCGAGACCCTGTCATCTACCGTAGCCTTGGCAACATGCCCCCACTGAGAACCGCCCAGTACAACTCCAAGTGGCTCAACGGTACAACTGGCTTCATCCTATCACTTTTGGGGGCACACACACACACACACACACACACACACACACAAACACACACACACACACATTTAAACAAGACCAGGTTCCTCCTTATACTGTAGTGTCTGGGAGAATATGAAAACATTTTACTGCGACCTGTTGTAAAGAATGCTTTGGTTCTCAAAGTGGTTTGAAGTCTGAAGATAATTTCTAGAGAACTGCTTGAGGCTTTCAGAATAGTACTGCCCCCATTCATTTCAGTGGCCCATGCTAGCCTAGCTACTTCAGCCAATAGAATGGCCCATGCTAGCCTAGCTACTTCAGCCAATAAAGTTTGAAATACGTCACAACCATCTTTTTCAAAATGGCATTTCACAGGGCTAATTTCCGGCGCCATCTAGATGCCACCTTACAAATGGAGACAATATGCAGTATAGTTTGTGTGTGTGTGTGTTTGATTGTGTACAATGGTATGTTGTTGATGTGGATTGTTGGATGAACTGGCAATTTCTTGCTAGGAAGATCAACCAATTCACACGAATGACATGAGTTGTGTCCATTGAAAATGTGGCACCTTTTAATTTCAATGGACACAACTCATGTCATTCGTGTGAATTGGTTGATCTTCCCTGAAAACTCAAGGCTAACGGAAAACTGTTTGCAAACGTTCACAAATGTTCGCCTATGTTTGCAAATTTGAACGCACCATTTGGAGGGTTAGCTTCAGGCAGTTAGCATCCCAGCTAGCTGCCACCATCTTTAAAAATGGCGTCCGACACGTGCACACCTCTGCCCCCGTTTTTCACATACAATTAATAATAATTGCAAACACTTTTCCGTTAGCCTTGAGTTTGCAAACAATCCCAAACAGTCTGAGGAGGTAGCTACCCGCGAACATACAGTGGAGTTTGACGAAGGCATCAATGGAATTACCGTTACAATGGAATGTTAAAGGGGTGGTTCAGGATTTTGGACATAGGACCTCATTTCCAAGGAAGCATGTGTGATATTTATCAGTGGAGACCGTTTTCAACACGTTTCATCCAGTCCTTCTAATTGCAGAGTTCGCAGGTGCTAGGCTAGCGCAAGTCAACGGTATGTGCTAGCCTGCCACTAAAGACAGTCTTACCCACTCCAAAGTACACCTGAGGCAAATAAATTATAACACCAGACTATCGATGTAAATGTCTGTATTGACAGTGTTATTTCTAACGTTATTCTATCCTTGCATTTCAACGATCGCATTACATTTTGAGGGACTAGTTTCTTAGCAGCGGCGGAATTATACTTGCTCCGGTTAGTAGTACTGCGCCGAAAAGTAAACAGTAAAGCGCACTCCAATGGGGATACCTAGTAGTAGCCTTGGTAATATCAGTCCGCCGCTGAGTTGCAAAATGACTACTACAGTAACAACTTTAGGGACCAAAGTATAACTATTGCAACGCGATGCAAGGGTAGTTGTATTTCTTACACTATTCTATCAACACAGACATTTACATCGATTGTCTGGAATTTGCCTCAGGTGTACTTTGGAGTGGGTAAGACTGTCTTTAGTGGCAGGCTAGCACATACCGTTGACTTGCGCTAGCCTAGCACCTGCGAACTCTGCAATTAGAAGGACTGGATGAAACGTGCTGAAAACGGTCTCCATTGATAAATATCACACTTGCTTACTTGGAAATAAGGTCTTATGTCCAAAATCCTGAACCACCCCTTTAAAGGAGAATTCCGGCGTGATATTGACCTAAAGTGTATTGAAACATGATACCGAGTGTGAACGTATGTCTCATAGCCCATCTCGGCTTGTCCCCTGCACTCCAAAATCTGGCGCTAGTTAGCCGATGCTACCAACAGCTTTTTCAATAGTGGTGCTTCGGCATCGGGCTAGCCATGCAAATAAATCACTGTTTTACACCCATTTACAAGGCTCAATGTATCTCCACACTTCATTGGTAGACTTCCGAGGGCCCTGACATTTAAAACGAGACATTGAGAACTTTGAAAAAGCACTGGTAGTTTACTTACAAGACGATTTATACAGACAGTACCTTCACGAAGTTTAGCGTTTGCAGCCATCATCAGCCAAAAATAATTCAGTGGAAATGTATGGATTCCAGTTGCTGCTACTGGAAGAAACTGGAATCCATGCATTTCCACTGAATTATTTTTGGAATCTGATCCCTTATCATACCTGTTCATTCTTACTCGTTGCTCGACTTATCGTGACTAAATTCAAGATGGCTGCAAACGCTAAACTTCGTGAAGGTACTGTCTGTATAAATCGTCTTGTAAGTAAACTACCAGTGCTTTTTCAAAGTTCTCAATGTCTCGTTTTAAATGTCAGGGCCCTCGGAAGTCTACCAATGAAGTGTGGAGATACATTGAGCCTCGTAAATGGGTGTAAAACAGTGATTTATTTGCATGGCTAGCCCGATGCCGAAGCACCACTATTGAAAAAGCTGTTGGTAGCATCGGCTAACTAGCACCAGATTTTGGAGTGCAGGGGACAAGCCGAGATGGGCTATGAGACATACGTTCACACTCGGTATCATGTTTCAATACACTTTAGGTCAATATCACACCGGAATTCTCCTTTAACACCAAATCGTTCAAATTTAACTGTTCAAAGAAAATATGTTTACCACGACCGTTCACCACTGTTTGCAAAAAATTTTAACGCACCTCTGGTGAGTACAAGCTGAAGACTTTTAGGGGTTTCTTGCATGGTATTGCCCCTCTGGTGAGCACAAGCTGAAGACTCTTAGGGGTTTCTTGCATGAGCTGTTGCTGTGTGGGTTGCTGTGTGGGACACCCCGAGCATTGTGATTGTGTGTGTGTG
>NC_055979.1:28069150-28074150 GCF_018492685.1 Alosa sapidissima
CCAATGCGTGTGTGTGCCGTCTCCGTTCCTGCGATAGCCCCGCCCCCCAGTGTGGAGGTGCCAAGTGTAACGGTCCGACCATAGAGGTGGCCAACTGCTCCAGGTACAGCAGGGCAACACACACACACACACACACACACACACACACACACACACACACACCTACAGATAAACAAACATGTTTACAAACATTTAAAAACACACATTTATACACAAAGATACAGATACACACACAAATTCTACATATAGCATGTATGGCTACTTCTCACTAAGTTTACAAGTAAAGATTTTGAAAATACTCAGAAATCTCTACTCTGCCCATGCATGGCAACAAACATGCTCACACTCACTTATACGTACTTACACACACTCACACACACTTATACGTACTTACACACACTCACACACACTTATACGTACTTACACTTACACGTATACTGTACGTATACATTTGGCTGATGTTTCTATCCAAAGCGACATACAATCATTGCAAGGGCCAGTCTCCCCGGAGCAGCTTGGGGTTAAGTTCCTTGCTCAAGGGCACAACGGTGGCAACCGGGAATTGAACCCACAACTTTTCAGCTGCTTGCTAGCTCCACTCTTTAACCACTGCAACCACTACTGTATGCTAGCCCAGCTCCTTAGCCACTACACTACTACTGCACGCTAGCCAGCTCCTTAGCCACTATGCTACCACTACTGCATGCTACCCCAGCTCCTTAGCCACTATGCTACCACTACTGCATGCTAGCCCAGCTCCTTAGCCACTACACCACTACTGCATGCTAGCCCAGCTCCTTAGCCAATACGCTACACGGCCTGTCAAGTTGACAGACCATGGTGCCAATAAGCATACACACAGAGAGGTCATGTGACCATGTTAAGACTGGAAGCATAGCTCTACACACACACCCCTTTCACACACACACACACACACACACACACACACCCGTGACAAACAGATTTGTTTAGAGACAGACCAGACAACAACAACTTTAGAGTTGTGCATCCCATCCGCAGAAAAGCTCTTTGAGTGGGAAGAGTTTATCCAATTACAGAGCAGCGTTCGGCTGACAATCCTCTCTGATTGGCCTGTTTTTCTCCCAGACAGGACAGTGCAATCAGGGCCATATGAGAGAGAGAGAGAGAGAGAGAGAGAGAGGGGGAGGTGTAATGGGATAAGAGAATGAGACAGAGATAATGATGAAAGAGAAGAATAGAGAGGGTATTTAGGAGAGATTGCATGAGACATCGAGAGAAAGAGAGAGAGAGAAAGAGAGAGAGGGGAAATAATGGAGAGAGAGAATGGTGAAAGAGGAGAGAAAGAGAGAGAAGGGAGTATATAGGAGAGATTGCATGAGACATAGAGAGAGGGAGAGAGAGACTTTGATTTTGAAACCCCTTTATTGAACTATATGGATCAAAGAGAGGGAGAGAGAGAGAGAGGGACTATTTGAGATTGCATGAGACAGAGAGAGAGTGAGAAAGAGAGAGAGAGAGAGAGAGAGAGAGAGAGAGATAGAGAGAGAGAGCTGCTGACAGTAATGAAATGAAAGAGTGTGTGTGTCTGGGGAAGTAGTGTTTGATTCTGCAGAAGTGTTCAGCTTCGCCACAGCACTTAGGCCAATTACGCAGATGTTTTAGAATGTCTCCCTAATGTCACACACACACACACACACACACACACACACACGCAGTCCCACTGCTTTAACATCCACTACAGACACAGCTTTCTCAAGCAGAGAGAAAGAAAGTGCACAAGAGAGAGAGAAAGATAGCAAGACAGTGCATGAGAGAGAGAGAGAGAGAGAGAGAGAAAGATAGCAAGACAGTGCATGAGAGAGAGAGAGAGAGAGAGAGAGATAGCAAGACAGTGCATGAGAGAGAGAGAGAGAGAGAGAGAGAGACATTTATCTTCACTTTCTGTATTCCCTTGTTGACAACAATCCCCAACTTGTCTGACTGAGTTAGTTAATGACTAAAGCACACAACTCCCATCAGTCTGACGTGTGTGTGTGGTGTGTGTGTGTGTGTGTTTGAGCCATGTGTAGTGTGTGTGTGTGTGTGTGAGGCATGTGTAACTCGTGTAATGTGTATGATGTGTGTGTGTGTGTGTGTGTGTGTGTGTGTGTGTGTGCATGACGTTATCCGTCAGTAATATCTGGCCTGATTGAATGTGTTGGTCAGGAACGTGTGTGTGTGTGTCCATGACGTTATCCGTCAGTAATAGCTGGCCTGATTGAATGTGTTGGTCAGGAACGGTGGCTGGACTCCCTGGTCGCCATGGACGCAATGCAGCACCAGTTGTGGAATGGGCTTCGAGGTGCGACAGAGGTCCTGCAACAACCCTGCCCCCCGACATGGAGGACGTGTGTGTGTGGGACAGGCCCGCGAGGAGAGGTGTGTGTCTATGTGTGTGTGTGTGTGGGACAGGCCCGCGGGAGAGGTGTGTGTCTATGTGTGTGTGGGACAGGCCCGTGAGGAGAGGTGTGTGTCTATGTGTGTGTGTGTGGGACAGGCCCGCGAGGAGAGGTGTGTGTCTATGTGTTTGTTTTTTGTACATGTAAGTGTCTTGACCTTTACACATACATTATAGCCCTTTGGTTTTGTACTTAACGTGTGTGTTTGTGTGTGTGTGTGTGTGTGTGTGTATGTGTGTATGCGCGTGTGTGTATGCGTGCGTGCGTGCGTGCGTGCGTGTGTGTGTGTGTGTGTGTGTGTGTGTGTGTGTGTGTGTGTGTGTGTGTGTGTGTGATCCAGGCTGTGTAATGACAAGACCCCGTATCCGTGTGTGTGTGTGTGTGATCCAGGCTGTGTGTGTAATGACAAGACCCCGTGTCCGGTGGCCGTCTCCTGGACAACCTGGAACTCCTGGTCCAAATGTAGCTCTGTGTGTGGAGGAGGCGTCCACTCCCGCGTCAGGAGCTGTGAGAACGGCAACAACTGCCCAGGCTGCCCTCTGGTAGGCTAACACACCTGTCAGTCAAAACAACCCACCAATCCCTGCATGTGCACAACTAAAGGGCATTTTTACATGAGAAGCAACCCCATAAGAATTCATACAAGGCTGTGAGGCAGAGAGCTGGAGACTGTGGTCCATCTGAAGAGGGCGGGGATGGCGTTAGCCAGCGGCAAGCGGCAGGTTTCCTATTGTCCTCTATGGTTCGGCAGTGGAACGGTGGCAGGTTTCCTATTGTTCTCTAGGGTTCAGCAGTGGAACGGTGGCAGGTTTCCTATTGTTCTCTAGGGTTCAGCAGTGGAACGGTGGCAGGTTTCCTATTGTTCTCTAGGGTTCAGCAGTGGAACGGTGGCAGGTTTCCTATTGTTCTCTAGGGTTCAGCAGTGGAACGGTGGCAGGTTTCCTATTGTTCTCTAGGGTTCAGCAGTGGAACGGTGGCAGGTTTCCTATTGTTCTCTATGGTTCGGCAGCGGAACGGTGGCAGGTTTCCTATTGTTCTCTATGGTGCGGCAGTGGAACGGTGGCAATGCTGGCGTAACGCTAGCGTTGAACAAGCGGAGCGTTGAACTTGGTTCAACTTTCAAAGCGCAACGCGAGCGCATTCAATTGACAAACCGTTTCTGTTGCTTAGGAACGAGATAAAACTTATTATGGTCTGAGTGGTGTGTTACGTTATGTTTGCCGCTGTCGCTTGCCGCTGGCTGATGTGATCGCCGCCTTATAGTGTGGTCATCAGTTACTATTCATCAAGAGGCCAACCACCACGCTGTTCTCTTTCTGCATGACATTAGTATCTGTTTACCATAATACAACCATACACGTTAATGTGTTATTTTGTTTATGTTGAATGAAAGCAGATAAATACAAACAGCGTGCAGTGCCTGTAAACAGGAAGTACACAGTTTCTCATCCAATCAGAGATGTTTTAGCTGTTTCTGTTTCCGCTGACGATGTCATGACCCCGCCCCCTACCCGCCAGGAGTACAAGGCGTGTAATCTGGAGGCGTGTCCGGAGGTGCGGCGGAACACGCCGTGGTCGCCATGGCTACCGGTGAACGTGACGCAGGGCGGGGCACGCCAGGAGCAGAGGTGGCGCTACACATGCCGCGCATTCCTGCCCAACCCCCACGAGCTGCAGCTGGGCAAGCGCAAGACGGAGACCCGCCTCTGCCCCAACGACGGCATCACGCCCTGTGAGACGGACGGTGAGACACACACACACACACACACGCACGCACACACACACACACACACACACGCGCACACACACACACGCGCACACACACACACACACACACGCACAAACACACACAAACACACACACACGCACGCACGCACACACACGCGTGCGCACACACACACATGCACAAATACACACAAACACACACATACACAAACACACACACGCGCACACACACACACACACACACACACATGCAAGACTAAGAGAATAATAGTAATAATAGTCATACTAATAGTAATAGAATAAATCATTTTAATAGAATACCAGTAGTTAAAATAGGAAAAAGTAACAAAAGCACACACAAAATGTGACTCTGCATAAATCAAATTGATTGATTGATTGATTAATTGATTGATTGACAGCTCTGGTAGAGGACCTGTTGAGGGTGGAGAGACCTCTGCTCCGACCCCAGGGTGCCACCTGGTCGTCGTGGGAGACGTGGTCCACCTGTTCTAAGGAGTGTGGTAAAGGGTTCCGCATACGTAAGCGGGCATGTGCCACTCCTGAGGGCAGGAACGCCCCCTACGCCTGCTCCGGATCGCCCGTCGAGTACCAGGACTGCAACCCCCAGCCCTGCCCAGGTACATTCAACTACAACTCCCATCAGCCCCCAGCCCTATACAGGTACCTCACACTACAACTCCCATCAACCCCAACCCCTGCCCAGGTACATTCAACTACAACTCCCATCAGCCCCCAGCCCTGCCCAGGTACATTCAACTACAACTCCCATCAGCCCCCAGCCCTATACAGGTACCTCACACTACAACTCCCATCAACCCCAACCCCTGCCCAGGT
>NC_055979.1:28076650-28081650 GCF_018492685.1 Alosa sapidissima
CATCTCTTCATCTCTTCATCTCTCTCTACCTCTCTTCATCTCTCTCTTCATCTCTTCATCTCTTCAACTATTCATCTCTCTCTACCTCTCTCATCTCTCTCTTCATCTCTTCATCTCTTCATCTCTCTCTTCATCTCTCTCTTCATCTCTTCATCTCTTCATCTCTTCATCTCTCTCTACCTCTTCATCTCTCTCTCATCTCTTCATCTCTCTCTTCATCTCTTCATCTCTTCATCTCTTCATCTCTCTCTTCATCTCTCTCTTCATCTCTCTCTTCATCTCTTCATCTCTTCATCTCTCTCTTCATCTCTACCTCTCATCATCTCTCTCTTCATCTCTCTCTACCTCTCTTCATCTCTCTCTTCATCTCTCTCTTCATCTCTACCTTCATCTCTCTCTTCATCTCTTCAACTCTCTCTTCATCTCTACCTCTCATCTCTCTCTTCATCTCTCTCTTCATCTCTCTCTCCTCTCTCATCTCTCTCTTCATCTCTACCTCTCTTCATCTCTCTCTTCATCTCTCTCTTCATCTCTCTCTTCATCTCTACCTCTCCTTCATCTCTCTCTACCTCTCTTCATCTCTCTCTTCATCTCTACCTCTCTTCATCTCTCTCTTCATCTCTACCATCTCTCATCTCTCTCTTCATCTCTCTCTACCTCTCTCATCTCTCTCTTCATCTCTCTCATCATCTCTACCTCTCTTCATCTCTCTCTTCATCTCTTCATCTCTCTCTTCATCTCTACCTCTCTTCATCTCTCTCTTCATCTCTCTCTTCAATCTCTCTCTTCCTCTCTTCATCTCTCTCTTCATCTCTACCTCTCTTCATCTCTCTCTTCATCTCTCTTCATCTCTCCTTCATCCTCTACCTCCTCTTCATCTCTCTCTACCTCTCTTCATCTCTCTCTTCATCTCTACTCTCTTCTCTCTCTCTCATCTCTCTCTTCATCTCTCTCTTCATCTCTCTCTACCTCTCTTCATCTCCTTCTTCATCTCTACCTCTCTCATCTCTTCATCTCTACTCTCTTCATCTCTCTCTTCCTCTCTCTCTCTTCCCCTCTCTCTTCATCTCTTCATCTCTCTCTTCATCTCTTCCTCTCTCATCTTCATCTCTCTCTTCATCTCTCTCTTCATCTCTCTCTACCTCTCTTCATCTCTCTCTTCATCTCTACCTCTCTTCATCTCTTCATCTCTACCTCTCTTCATCTCTCTCTTCCTCTCTCTCTTCCCTCTCTCTTCATCTCTCATCTCTCTCTTCATCTCTTCCTCTCTCTCTTCATCTCTCTCTTCATCTCTCTCTTCATCTCTTTCATCCTCTTCTTCTTCTCTCTCTTCATCTCTCTCTTCATCTCTTCATCTCTCTTCATCTCTCTCTTCATCTCTTCATCTCTTCATCTCTCTCTTCATCTCTCTCTTCATCTCTCTCTTCATCTCTTCATCTCTCTCTTCATCTCTCTCTCCATCTCTTCATCTCTCTCTTCATCTCTTCATCTCTCTCTACCTCTCTTCATCTCTCTCTTCATCTCTCTCTTCATCTCTCTCTTCATCTCTCTCTTCATCTCTCTCTTCATCTCTTCATCTCTCTCTTCATCTTCTCTCTTCATCTCTCTCTTCATCTCTCTCTTCATCTCTCTTCTCATCTCTTCATCTCTCTCTTCATCTCTCCTCTTCATCTCTCTCTTCATCTCTCTCTACCTCTCTTCATCTCTCTCTTCATCTCTCTCTTCATCTCTCTCTTCATCTCTTCATCTCTCTCTTCATCTCTCTCTTAATCTCTCTCTTCATCTCTTCATCTCTCTCTTCATCTCTCTCTTCATCTCTTCATCTCTCTCTTCATCTCTCTCTTCATCTCTCTCTTCATCTCTCTCTTCATCTCTTCATCTCTCTCTTCATCTTTCTCTTCATCTCTTCATCTCTCTCTTCATCTCTCTCTTCATCTCTCTCTTCATCTCTTCATCTCTCTCTTCATCTTTCTCTTCATCTCTTCATCTCTCTCTTCATCTCTCTCTTCATCTCTCTCTTCATCTCTTCATCTCTCTCTTCATCTCTCTCTTCATCTCTCTCTTCATCTCTTTCATCTCTCTCTTCATCTCTCTCTCTCCGCCACCCTCGCTGTTTCCCTTCTTTCCCTCCCTCTCTCTTCTTTCTCTCTCCCTCTCTCTCCCTCTCTCCCTCTCCCTCTCTCCCTCTCCCTCTCTCTCTCTCTCTCTCTCCCCTCTCTCTCCCTCTCTCCCTCTCCCTCTCTCCCTCTCTCTCTCTCTCTCTCTCTCTATCTCTCTCCCTCTCTCTCTCTCTCTCTCCCTTTCTCTCTCTCTCTCTCTCTCTCTCTCTCCCTCTCTCTCTCTCTCTCCATCCAGGCTTCTCCCTGTTCCACCTGGTGTTGACGGGTGTGGGTGGTTTCGTGGGGGCGGTGTTGCTGTCCCTGCTGGTGTATCTGTACCTCCAGAAGGTGCACCGCCCGTCCCAGAGTCGGCCGTCATCCACCCGTCCACCCCCAACCACCTGCCCCCCAACAACGACAAGTACACACGCCCATGGAGTTCAAGGTACCGGGCCTAGCTCTCCTTCCTCTGTGTTTCCCTCTCTTCCATCTCTCTCTCTCTCTATTTCCCTTTCTCCATTTCTCTTGCTCCATCTCTTTCTCTCACTCAATTTCCCTCTCTTCATTTCTCTCACTCCATTCCTCTCTCTCTCTCTCTCTCTCTCTCTCTCTCCTCTCTCTCTCTCCTCTCTCTCTCTCTCTCTCTCTCACTCTCACTTCATCTCTCTCTCTCTATCTCTCTCTCCATTTCTCTCACTCCATCTCTCACTCCATCTCTCTCTCTCCTCTCTCTATCTCTCTCTCTCTTCATGTCTCTCTCTTCTGCTCGTTTTCTCTGCTTCTTCTCCTGCTTTTCTTTTTACTTTTTTGTGCTCCTCTTGCTCCCTTGCTGTTCTCTCGTTCCATCTCATTCCTTCTCTTCTTCCTCTCTCTCTCTCTCTCTCTCTCTCTCTCTCACTTGTTTGTGTGGACTCAGGCAGGTAATCCATATGCATAAGTCAGTAGATGATGTCCATAGTCTCTAGTGGCTCAACCCAAATCAACACACACTCAACACACACTGTATTCTTCCTCTCTCCTCCCTCCTTCTTTTTCCCTCTCTCTCTCTTCTCTATCCCTCCATCCCTCCTTCCCTCCCTCTCTCCTCCCTCTCCACCACCCCAGACGCTGAATAAGAGTAGCATCCTGCCGGATGAGGGCTGTAACTTCTTCTCGTCTCCCCTGCAGCAGACCAACGTGTACGCCACCACCTACTACCCCCACCCCCTGGGCAAATACGACTTCTCCCTCGACTCCCCCTGCAGGAACTACATGCACAGCTAAGATACAGCCCCCCGCAAACCGCCCAACAGCCACGTCAACTGGACGACGCACACACACACACACACACACACACACACACACACACACACACACACACACACTCCATGGAGCCATCCTGCACGTTAACACACACCTATGGAAACAAACAACTGGACTCTCCTTTGCCGTAGAGATACAAAGACACACACACACTCCTGTTATGAGAGGGGTGTGTGGTGATGGTACAAAACAGAGGTGAGTGTGTATGCATGTGTGACGTTTTTCAGACACACGACCGTTAGCTTGAACCAGAAAACAGACTTTCTGTAACCATGGAGACACACAGTGTCCAATCAGAGGTGAGAGAGTGTGTGTGTTGTGGGCGTGTCAAAATGGAAGAGTCACACACACACACCTTTGGCGTCGGACTGAGAAAACTTGTTTATAAAACTCTCTCACACACTCTGACCTGGAGAAAAGACAGACACCCCAATCATCCTGCTCCTGGTGAACACTGACCTCCCTCAAACCAGGAATGTAATTCTGAAGGAATTCTGGGAAGTGGAGTTTTTGTGTCTGAACTCAGTGGCTTCATGGCCCACCATGTAAAAACAGCAAACCCAGACAGAGGCCAGAGGAACTGGACAGACAGAGGCCAGAAGAACTGGACAGACCTCTGATAATAACACTCCTCGGTGTACTGCGGTGGCACTGGGTCATTGCTATTCACTGAGGGACATGTCGAACTTCTATTCAACACATACTGTACACACACACACACACACACACACACAACAACCTCACTGCTTGACTATGGAGATACAGACTCTGGTGAGGATGTTTTTATGAGTGTCTCTGGGTGTGCTGCAGTGGGAGGCATAGGCTGTGATTTTGACCCAACCCAACCCGGCCTGACCCAACGCAACCCAGCGCAACCCAACCCATCTGGTTCAACTTCTGACCAGCATAGAAGACGTGGCGTTTAAGTTCAGCAGCAGCACGTCATGGCATGTGAAAACTTGAGCTGGGTTTTCTTAATGGGCCATAAAATATCAGTAATCATTCAGTTCATTCAGTGTGTGTGTGTGTGTGTGTTCATTCAGTTCATTCAGAGAGTGTGTGTGTGTGTGTGTGTGTGTTTGCACACGTGTGTGTGTGTGTGTGTGTGTGTGCACACGTGTGTGTGTGTGTGTGTGTGTGTGTGTGTGTGTGTGTGTGTGTGTGTTTGCACACATGTGTGTGTGTGGTGAGAGAGAGAGTGTGTGTGTGTGTGTGTGCGCGTGCTGGTGTGCAGCGTGTGTGCCTTCATGTGAGAACAAGAGAGAGAAAGAGTGTGTGTGTGCGTGTGTGCGTGTGTGTGTGTATGTGTGTGTGTGTGTGTGTGTGTGTTTGAGCCAGACCCAAAAAGTCTTGGTGGTTTGGCAGACTCCAGGCGTCAGCAGCATTAGCGTTGGCTGCCACTTATTTCTAAGGCATGACCTCGCCACAATTTAATTATGACACACACGCAACACACACACACACAAACACACACACACACACACAATCAACATCTGCTCACCACCAACAGTGCTTTGGGGCCTGTAATGTTACATCACACTAACACACACTGGACTCCAATAAGAGAGTGTTGACTGTACAGTATTGTAAAGCATGCTC
>NC_055979.1:28101650-28104150 GCF_018492685.1 Alosa sapidissima
GCGGACGCAACACCAAACACAAGTCGGTTGTATTGGTAAAGTCCCTTATGCGTGTTGATGGTTAGGAACTTTTTGCTTGACTCCTCCACTTCCATCTGGAGATAGGCCTGTGACAAGTCAATCTTTGAAAACTTCTCCCCACCAGCCAATGCTAAGAAGATGTCTTCGATTCGTGGAAGGGGGGTACTGCACCGTGCGCAGCACCGGGTTGATGCTCACTTTGAAGTCCCCACATATACGCACTTCACTTTTTCCTTTCTTCATCACGAGAACAATGGGCGTAGCCCAGTCAGTCCAGTCAACTTTTGAGAGAATGCCGGATGCCTCCAAGTTCCGCAGTTCGGCGTCTATCTTGGGACGTAGTGCATACGTCACCGGGCGCGCATTGTGGAATCTTGGGTTGGCATCTTTGTCAAGTTCAATTTTTGCTTTCAGGTGTTTAAGTTTACCAATGCCTTTCTCAAACACGTGTTCATTAGCCTCCTACAACTGTGGCAGTCTCTGGTCAAGCCTGCGGGTGGAGCTCTTGAGGCCTGTTGAGATATTCAGGGCTTTTATTGCATGCCAGTCAAGCTGAATTCTCCTCAGCCATTCACGTCCCAGTAGTGCTGGGCCTGTGGTTTTCAGGACATAGAGCTCTAACTTGTGTGTTTGGTCACCATAGACCACATCCACGTTAAGCTTCCCTTTTGGTGACACTTTTTCACCTGTATACGTTTTTAACATCACTGATGTCTTTTTCAGTGATAAGTGGGAGAACAGCCTGTCATAGTCGGTCTCAGAGATCACTGATAAAGCTGAACCTGTGTCCAGTTCCATTTTGAGTTTCACTCCAGATACTGTTGTTGTGACCCATATTATTGTTCTGTCTTCTTCAGTTATGCTATGCAGCTCTAAGCATGACAGGTCATCTTCCTCACTGCTGTTTGTGTTGTCTGAATGTTCTGTTACTTTGTGCATTTCATTTGCTTTGGCCTTTGATTTGGGTTTAAAACCTTTGTTCTTTCCAGATTTTTCCTTTTGGGCATCGGTTTGGTCTGATTTGCTCTTTCTATGTGGCATGTAGACAATGACACAGTATCAATGCACCGGCGGATCACCTATAGGTAAACTCAGTAGCTAGGGGAGTGGTTCCGCTGAAGTAAATAGATCCACTTTATATACTACACTCCTCCCCTTTTAGATTAATGCTACATAACTAAGTAACATACAACATTGCCAATGCATTAAACACAATTTGTTATTCAGTTGACAAATATTGAAACCTTTTTTTTTTTTTTTTTCAGTCCATAAGTCTCATAAGTGAACTCATAAATCCAATCTTTTCGGTGGTGCCCTGAGTCGTTCAGGGTTACGCCTGGGAACTTGCGGAGTGCTCACTGCAGGGGGCACTTCCTCTGTAACTGTGGGTGTCACTGTACTGTGATCAGAGTTGGTTCCAGGATCAGGTGGACGTCCTGGTTGCTCCGGTGTCTTTGGTTGAGCATTCAACAGCTGATCCACATGACGTCTCCAGGTCTGCTCGCCAGTGTCCACCTCGTACATCAGAGGCCCCTCCTAGTGACAATCTTTCCAGGCGTCCACTTGTCCCCCTCGGTAGTCACGTGCCAATACCTGCTGTCCCACATCGAAGCTCCTTGGCGGTTCACTTGAAAAGCCACTGAACTGTTTGTTCTGTTCTCTCCTCAGGTTTGGTTTCAGAAGGTCAATGCGAGATTGCTTACAAAAGCAATCGAGAAAAACTGTAAATGCCCAAGCGGCTGGCCAAATTACATAGAAGTTAACAAGTGGGAATTTGACATTTAGTAGTCAGCTAGTAAACATTTTTGTACCTTACTAGTTGACTAGTAAAATATAGAAGTCTTTAAACTAGTTAACTAGTGAACATGCTGAGCATTACTAGTTAACTAGTAAGATATGAAACATATGAACTAGTTAACTAGAGAGAATTTGGGCCTTACTAGTTAACTGGTGAGCATTTTGGCTGTCACTAGTTAACTAGTTCACACAGAAATGGCTCACTAGTTAACTAGTGGACAGAAATGGCTTGCATGTACATGCCAATTATGCCTGATATCAAGATATCTGAATAAATGCTCAATCGGCTTGCCATACATGCCAGGATGAAATCTGCCAGAGATGACTCCACACACTGGCTTCATTGTAGGTAGGCAGGGCTGTGCCCCCATCCTCCCCTCCCATGGTGATGTTGATAGACAACGATATCTGATTGGCTCTCTCACGGTGGCAGCTGACAGACCTGCCCGCCCCCCCCCCCCCCCACCCCTCTCTCTCTCTCTCTCTCTCTCTCTCTCTCTCTCTCTCTCTCTCTCTCTCTCTCTCTCTCTCTGCACCTTCTGCCTTTTTAATCTGTCTATCGCTCATTCTCACTATGGGACTCTCACCATAACTTTATCTCTTTCACACTCAATTTCACTCTCTTGGAAACACACACACACACACACACACACACACACACACACACACACACTCTCTCACA
>NC_055979.1:28114150-28116650 GCF_018492685.1 Alosa sapidissima
CTCTCGCATTTGCAACAGCTCGACGTAATGTAGGCTACCAAGCCAACAGCGTGGGCACAGGTTCCCTGTTAAATCCCAAGATGAAAATGCTCATTAACCAACTACTATATTCTTACTACATCACATATTAACGTAACCTAACATATCTTAGTATCAATCTTCCACTAGCTAGCTAGCTAGCATTAACGTCAGTGGTTTTTGCAGGTGATTTGCACGGCTACTCGCCACAACTGCTTGTCACCTTGTTTGTATTCTAAAGTTTTGAATACACCCCTCCATAGCATAATTAAGTCCCTTTTGATAGCTTCTGGAGGAAAGTAAATCCTTTATCCACCAAAACGTCCTCAAAGCCTGCTTTCATATACTGTCAGCTGCCATTGTCCACAATGTATTTCTAATCAAGTCTGGTTTGTTTGTCCGAGTTTTCACACGGTAACAATGGGGGCGGAGCTTAGCGACAGGTCAATTGCGTGCCCACAGCTGAACCACAAGCGCAGTTGAATAGAGTTAAACAAATTGAGACATTAAAAAGAATCAAACTGTAGCAATCATACATGATAATAAGAACTCAACGAGCAGCGACATACAGATTAGGCCTAGTAGTTCTACTAATCTACTTAAAAAATACTTTTTTACTGCACGTAGACTAGGGCTATGACTTAGTCTAGCAGATTGGGAAGTGTATGTCATGAAAGTGAAACTAGGATATTAGATAGATAGATAGATAGATAGATAGATAGATAGATAGATAGATAGATAGATAAATAGATAGATAGATAGATAGATAGATAGATAGATACTTTATTGATCCCCATGGGGAAATTCAAGGGTATAAACATATAACTAAACTCCACTGTACAATAAAGACAGTAGAAGATAAGAAAGATAAGAAAACTAACAAAACTAAATACTAAATACACTATATAAGTTAAATTAAGAAAGTCCAATGTGCTTGAGGGTGATCAAGCATAAGACGCTTGTAGTGACAGGGCCGGGACTGGTGAGGTGCTAAAGGGAGTGAGTGTCATGGTGAAGGTGCAAAAAGTAGTCCAACCATAGTCCTTAGTTATGTGTGCATGGCAAGAGAGTGAGTATCATGGTGAAGGTGCAAACAGTAGTCCAACCATAGTCCTTAGTTATGTGTGCATGGCAAGGTGCTCAAGAGAGTGAGTGTCATGGTGAAGGTGCAAAAAGTAGTTCAACATTAGTCCAACAGTGCAACAGTGCAAGAGTAAGGTCTAGAGACCAGCATAAATAATATGGACAAATAGGAGAGTAAAGTGTAATGTAGACAAGGTAGAATAAAAAACTATTTCAGTGCAAGAACAGGTTGAGGTAATAGGGTTATAGCCATTCATTCATTCAGTATTGTAGCAGAAGCCTGACCGCAGCCATTGATCATGTGTGCTAATATAGCATTAAAAACAGTGTAGCAGTAAAACAGTAGTGAAAACATTAGGCTGTGTACATTAGTAAAACAGTAGTAAAACAGTAGTAAAGCAGTAGTGGGCAGTCAGTACTCAAACATGGAGAGGGTGGAGAGGCAGACAGACTAAGCAGAGAAGTCTATCTCTCCTCTTCCTCTCCTCCTCTTCCTCTTCTCTCCTCTCCTCCTCTTCAATATTAGAAAGGTTAAGGTTGCTTTTGGACATAGTACAATGAAGAAAACCTGAATACTGATTCAGCTGTCTCTAAAAGTTTCTCTAATTGACACATTTAACTGCGATTTGGATTACGCTGTTTTCATACATATGGCGGAATACTCACTATTAGCACTTCTCCTCCCCTATGTTTGTGCGAAACTCCCACTTTCCCCTGACCCTCCTATGAATGCATATGCATGACACGGAAAAGCGCAAATAGCCATTCGCAGCTCCCGCGACAGGCAGTCTGCGCTTTTTCCTCAGTGCAGCCTGTGTGTACATACCTTGCAATGTTACGTGCACGTTGCGAATCAAATAAGCCTGAAGTGGGTGCAAAATATTAGTACATCTGGCCCTGTGTGTCTGTGCATGCACGTGTGTGTGTATGCACAGACACACAGGGCCAGATGTATGTGTGTATGTGTGTTTGTCTGTCTGGACCAGAGTTTGTGTGTGTTTATATGTGTGTGTTAAATGTGACTGTATTGTGTGATGTAACTGAGTTTGTGTGGGTGTGGGTGCGTGCATGTGTGTGTGTGTGTGTGTGTGTGTTTGTCAGTCTATCTGAGTGGGACAGAGTCTGTGTGTTTTTACGTGTGTGTTAAATGTGACTGTATTGTGTGACGTAACGGAGTATGTATCATTGCCAGATAACACAGACATCAGTGGTCCCACCCACACATCATCATCATCACACACTCCACAGAGACAAACACAGGACAGGAATCAATGTAAGTGTTTTTTACACACACACACACACACACACACACACAAACACACACACAAATACACACATACACACACACACACACACACACACACACACACACAGACACAGACACGCACACACACACACA
>NC_055979.1:28121650-28131650 GCF_018492685.1 Alosa sapidissima
TTAGCATTAATGTTCCAACTCATCATCAACTCACCTGTTACTGAGGTTAAGTAGTAGTCTACTGTCAAGTGTTTTTAACAGATGACTTGAATTGTCCCGCTGCTGCTGCTGCACTAGGCCTAGCCTACTCACGATTTGATCACAACCGTGGGCTACACTTCCTGACTGGGCCAATGGTCGTAGATAGAGTGCAGTAATTGGTTCAGTCCCTGCTTTGCAAAGTAAAAAGCAAAGTGTCGAAAACGGCAGCAATTATTTTCTTTTTTTTTCTTTTCACTGAACGGAGCTGGGGGGGCCAGCAGGGTGGCCAAGCTTTGACCAGTGGTGGCCGTGGCCCCTCCCCCTGGCCACCACGTAGCTCCGCCCCTGTTTCCTTCTCTCACTGCATTCTCAGAATCTCATCCCACCCAAACTTTCCGCTTTTTCTGCGCGCTCTTGGATTTGATAGAAGCGACTACTAGCGAGTCACAACGCGAAACTGCTAACATTGATGGGAGGTGTAGTTTTTATGCTGCATTCCCGACGTGATTCTATGGTTTGAACCAGTAATGTTTCTCGATGTTGCGGTGTATTTTGTAGAAGTTTTGAAAATAATTCAGTGGAAATGCATGGATTCCAGTTGCTGCTACTGGAAGAAACTGGAATCCATGCATTTCCACTGAATTATTTTTGGAATCTGATCCCTTATCATACCTGTTACTCGTTGCTCGACTTATCGTGACTAAATTCAAGATGGCTGCAAACGCTAAACTTCGTGAAGATACTGTCTGTATAAATCGTCTTGTAAGTAAACTACCAGTGCTTTTTCAAAGTTCTCAATGTCTCGTTTTAAATGTCAGGGCCCTCGGATGTCTACCAATGAAGTGTGGAGATACATTGAGCCTCGTAAATGGGTGTAAAACAGTGGTTTATTTGCATGGCTAGCCCGATGCCGAAGCACCACTATTGAAAAAGCTGTTGGTAGCATCGGCTAACTAGCGCCAGATTTTGGAGTGCAGGGGACAAGCCGAGATTGGCTATGAGACATACGTTCACACTCGGTATCATGTTTCACTTTAGGTCAATATCACACCGGAATTCTCCTTTAACGAAGACTAAAAAGAGAGATCATATCACACCCATTCTTAAATCTTTACATTGGCTCTAAGTTAATTTCAGAATTGATTTCAAGGTTCTACTCCTAGTTTATAAGTAACTGAATGGACTTGGCCCAAAATATTTTTCTGAAATGCTTCCCCAATATAAACCTAGTAGAGAGCTTAGATCTACTGGAACTTGTCAATTAATAGTCCCCAGGGTTTTCATCCCCTTTTATCTCCTTTCTCTCTTCTGTCTCTCTATTTTGCCTTCTCTCTCTCTACTGCTTCTCACTCTTCTATCTCTCCCTTTTCTTCCTCTTCTGTCTCTCTCTCTCTGCCCCATCTCTCTCTCTCTCTCTCTTCTCTCTCTCTCTACCCCATCTCACTCTTTTCTCTCTCTCTCTCCCCCCTCTCTAGACGCATGTGTCCTGACCCTTGACCCCAACTCGGCCCACCGCAGGCTGGTCCTGTCGGAGGGCAACTCCGTGGCAACGCTGCAGGCGACCCTCCAGGTGTACCCTGACTGCCCGGAGCGTTTCGACGGCTGGACGCAGGTGGTGTGCCTGGGGCCGCTGACCGCCGACCGCTGCTACTGGGAGGTGGAGTGGAGGGGTCGGGGGTCATCCCTGGGCGTGGCCTTGGCCTCCATGCCCCGCAAGGGGGCGGACTCCAGGTCGGGGCTGGGCTACAACGGCCAATCATGGAGCCTGGAGCTGTCGGACATGTGCTGCGCTGCGCTGCACGCCAATCAGAAGCAGGAGATCCCCGTGACGTACTCGCCGCGGGTGGGCCTCTTCCTGGACCGCGCGGCGCAGACGCTGGCCTTCTACGGCGTGGACGACGAGCTGGTGCTGCTGCACGCCTTCCGCTCGCCCGCACTCGCCCAGCCACTCTATGCCGCCTTCGGCGTCGGCTGCGGACTCGGCATCGGCCTGGACTTTGCCAGTGGCCAGTTCAGCGCCCAGACGGACAGCATCAAGATATGCCCCATCTGATGCCAACCTGAGACTGGCATCCATACAGCATCAAGATCATAGTTTGAATTACAGGGGGTACTGGGGGGTACTATACCCCCCAATGAAGACCCAGTACCCCCCAAAGAGACAGAAATATCAGTTTTGGGGGGTCAGATAATTTTTATGATATTGTGAAAAAATATCATTACAGTGGCTACAATACAAGTCAACTCCTATTTTCACTAGGAAAAGTTTAATGTAAAGCGATTTCAGACACCCCTATTATGGACCATACCATTTTTAACCACCGTGGCGCTAGAAACAACGGAGATAGAGAACGACTTCAACTTCTCAAGCAAGTGTCAACGACGTTGAATGACAAAACGCTAGATTCCTCCAGTAGCCTAAATTCGTTTGCTGTAAGTAATAAGTAATAATAACATAACTTATGTAATAAGTTTGCTGCTGACGTGCATGGGTAAATGTAAGTTGCTAGCAGACGTCTAACTTGTTGAAAATGTGCTATTTTACAACCTTCATGTGTTTTGTTCTTTCATAGCTCATGTCACGTCTTCATGCATATAATGACGGGCTACTTACCTGCTACCCACTGAGGCTAGTAAAGTGGACCTTGGTTAGTTACCAAGGTTAGTTAGCAAGATAATTCTCTATTTAAATCATGTATTATTATTTTACATTGTGGTGAGGTAAAATCGATTGGCATTTCCAAGGAGATGAACTCCAGTCCATAGCCTACATGTAGGTGTCCATTGATTCTCATTTTATCTTGAATAAATTATTGTGCCCTTTTGAAATTAGTTTGGCACAGATCCTGTGTTGTTTTTATTATGCACAGAGGGTCTGATGTAGCTAAGCCTACATAACATTAGTGAAACCTGTGGAAACATACAGTAAAGAGCCAAGTAGCCTAGGTTAAAAAAAAGTACATGCTAGTATTTCAATTTGTTTTTAATTGGTTAGTAGGTCTATTGTTTTTACATTCTGGTTATCGGATTCTTGTAGGTTACCGCTCTGTAGTTCTTATGTGGTAGTATGTTTTTTCATAGTAGGCTATATGCTCCTTAATCACATTAAAGATTGCTTAGGTTTCACATATCTCTAGGCAATTGTGTTGATTTGACACTGACTACCATAGACTATAATGGAAAATTGGTTTCTGTTTATACAGTAGGCTAGGCTATATTAGAGGGCTGGATCTTACCTCCAGGTCATGAAATCTAAAAATAAACCAAATAAATATGTCATGAAATAACCAATAGGCTTCTTGTAAAGGTATTACTTTTACTAGTAATTAGAATGGTATTTCAGTGCACTTAACTTCTAACTTTTGAGAGTTGATCAAAACAGTTCTCTTTTGGATATAATAACAATGAGATATTCTGTAATCAACTGATTATCAGTTTGTCGCATGTTTACACCTTGTTTGTGTGTTGCACAACACATGTTGCACTTAGCGATGCACGATGGGGATTGATATGGTAGTGGACCATGATGGTCATAGAAGAAGTGAAGGAGCAGTACCCCCCAATTATGGTGGGGTCATACGCACTCTGATCAAGATATGCCCCATCTGATGCCAACCTGAGACTGGCATCAATACAGCATCAAGATAAGCCCCATCTGATGCTGGCATCAATACAGCATCAAGATCAGCAGCACAATATGCTTCATCTACTAGTAAACTGCATCTGTGCAAGCATCCAGTTTGAAAATATTGTATGCCTAACTGATGCCAACTAGACTGAAATCAATAAAGAACTCAGATTTGGCCCATCTGATGCCAACTAGACTTCTAGTTGCCAACTAGATGGGCCAAATCTGAATGCACATTCTGAGAGTCCCCGTTCCAACAAGAAGAGACCTGCTGTCTCTCTTCATCTCCTCTGGGACATGCTCATATGAGACCTCCTGTCTCTCATCTCCTCTGGGACATGCTCATATGAGACCTCCTGTCTCTCATCTCCTCTGGGACATGCTCATATGAGACCTGCTGTCTCTCTCTCATCTCCTCTAGGACATGCTCATATGAGACCTGCTGTCTGTCATGAACAACCGGCACACCGGTGGGGAGTGGAGAGGTGTTCAGTTGGCTGCAGTTCTGCTGCCTCACCACTAGGTGCTACACACTGCTGCTTTAAACTGATCCACTATAGATACTAGCCTGGGTTTTCCCATGCTGCCTTACGCGCACAATTTTATTCACACTGCTAGGCAGCCTTAGCCTGGCCTTAATTGCCTTTCTACGTACTTCCGCTCGATTTTCATCTCCCTCCACGACTCCGTCTGGGATTCCGGCCATTGGCCTCGCTCGCAGCGGTAGATTCGACTCCGCGCCAATCAGCGAGCAGGAGGCGGGAGTTGTGAGAGACGACGTCGAGATTCTGCGCTGTGTTTGAATTGTAGTCCTCGAGGAGTTGGCAATGGCATAAGTTAATGAAGCAATTCAGTCCGTGCTGGCTACGCTTCCAAATATTCAGGAACTGAAGTCCGAACAAAAGGAGTGTTTAACACATTTTATTTCGGGCAAAGATGTCGTGGCCCTACTCCGTATGGGATTTGGGAAACGTTTGATTTGTATCGCGCAGTATCCTCGATATTAAATTACAGCATGTGCGGCAGACACGGTATGAATGAAGCGGCGTGTTTTCAAAGATCACATCTAGCTTTGACAACTGTGATGATATTGTATCGCCGAGGCTATTTGCCCCCGTGTTGGGCTTTCCCCTGTGTCTTCTGTTCCCAGCGTGTGTGTGTGTGTGTGTGTGTGTGTTTGTGTGCAAGTGTTTGTGTCTTCCTCTCCCTCCTGTGTCATAGAATGTGTCAATGAGTTCTGATGTGTTTTGATTGGGTGAATGACGAGTGATTGAGTGCGAATGACGAGTGATTGAGATCGTGATTTATCAGCGATCAGTTTGTTGTTTTGTAGTGGACACCTCCTGTTGCCCGTGCACTAGCCTGTACATCTATAGGAAATAAACTACCGGAGTTTTGGAACGATATATCAGCCTCCCCGTCTCCTAACTTCTCATCGGCGTTACAATATGTTATCTTCAACCTTACTGTTGAATAGTAATCTGCTATTTGCTATTCTTCCACTAACTCTTACATTTGTATCGCAAAGCTGGCATCGGTCATTTACATCCATCTTGTTCGCTTTGGTGGGGAATGATGGGCATAGGAATTTGGTGGGCAATTTCTGAGCGTTGTAGTGTAGCTTACTTCACGATTGAGCTGGCGCATAACATATGTCACGGCCAAACGTTAGCGATTGGGTGAAATCAGATCCAATCGTTTCAAACTTCTACAGAGTCCACGCATCCAACTTGCAAACGTTCGTCAATAGCCGAGATCCCAGACCCTTGTAGAAGCGAAGCGTACCAAGAGGATGGCAAATGGCCAGGCTAAGGAAACCTGGATTCCATGAAGCAAATTTTCACCTCAGTTAGGGGACCAATCACAGAACGGAGGGAGGGCAGCAAGACGATGACGACACACCGAAGCCGTTATGAGCTACGTGCAGACGCATTTGATAGACATTCGTAGCGCCCAATAAACGGCTCTGGGCATTCGTAAACCACGTTTCAAATACGAGAAAATTAATGTCTAGTTCCCAGACCCCATCTCAATGAGATGAGGTCTGACGTTAGCCAGGCTATATAGATTTACTTCCACCCCCTTCAGTTCTATATGTCTATAGGCAGCTTTAAACTGATCCACTAGAGATGCTTTACTTCCAGCCCCTTCAGTTCTATATGTCTATAGGCAGCTTTAAACTGATCCACTATAGATGCTTTACTTCCAGCCCTTCAGTTCTATACTGTATGTCTATAGGCAGCTTTAAACTGATCCACTATAGATGCTTTACTTCCAGCCCTTCAGTTCTATACTGTATGTCTATAGGCAGCTTTAAACTGATCCACTATAGATGCTTTACTTCCAGCCCTTCAGTTCTATACTGTATGTCTATAGGCAGCTTTAAACTGATCCACTATAGATGCTTTACTTCCAGCCCTTCAGTTCTACACTGTATGTCTATAGGCAGCTTTAAACTGATCCACTATAGATGCTTTACTTCCAGCCCTTCAGCTCTATACGTATGTCTATAGGCAGGTTGTACTCACTGACTTCAATTCTCAGTTCAATTCGCATGAGCCAATTTGTGTTAATGGCCAAAATAATAAAACATTTACAAGCCAGTTATAAGTGGTGGTTACTTTGATGCTGAATCCCTCCTCACAGATGCATATGAACTATGTTGCTTTGTGAATGGCTGAGAATAAAAGCATTACTGAATACTGTTGACCAATCTAACACCATGGTGTCATAGTAGAGATATTTATTTGTGACTGATTACAGTTTTTTCTGATTGCTTAAGCACATTTTTTGTGGCTATGGCTTTTTTTGCAAAACTCTTTGCAATCAGCAAAACATTGTAGTTCTCTTGCAAAAGCTAACACACCTTGCTTAACTCTTCACACCTTCGTAAAAATTGTGTTTTCGTATCTAACAGTAAACACAAGCCATCACAATAGTAAGCACACAATGTGCCAACAACACACTGATGGTATAAATAAAAAACACATCTGGCTTTTGCTTTCTCTGTGCACAAGGTAGACTATGTCAGTTTGAGGTCATACTTTTGTCATAGTTCTGTAAACATACAGGGATCCCAACTTCAAGTATTAGTGTTTATTTACACACATCAAAACAAACACAAGTGTGTTTTTCCAAGTCAAAACACAAAATAGCATTTCACTGAGACAAAACAAATCAGTCTACATCGGGTCGTCTCTCTCAAAATTCTGTCTACATCACATGCAATGTCCTAGTCCAAGGCACCGGGAAAAATATATTCTGGAATGACGTATCCAGGCCTGACATGAGAATATCCCCACATGTAGACTGTTTTTTTGTCTGTTTTTTTCTCTTCTCACTCTTCCTGCTCACTCCATCGTACCCATTGTACATTACCTGTGGCTTATTTATAGTGCTTAGGCTGATTGCAAAGTGAACTAATTATCTAAAACAGTTTTCACATGAGAAAGTGTGCCAGAGAGTTGCCAAAATAGTGTAAATAATAGCCATTGTGCCTACAGTTGTGCAAAGTGTGTGTTACAAAATTGCAAACTGAGTGCAAAGCAGTGTTTGTGCTTTTAGTTTTGCGAACTCAGTGAGTGGTTTTGCCATTTGTGTGTAGAGTTTTGCAAAAAAAGCCATAGTTACAAAAAATGTGTTTAAGCATTGAGAAAAAACTGTAAACTATATATACTATATATAATACATAAAAATATATATACTAAAAACACATTTTTGGGAGTGTTGGGGTATTGTGTGTATATTGAGTATGAATCATAACAAAATGAAAACTGAAAACTTTCCATATGCACTGTACATACATAGCAATGGACCCTCGATATATCCCTAAAAATGAACATAATTCTACTGAAAGCTTTCCTTTTCCATGGAATGGAGGGTTTTTTTAGCCTGGAAGAGCAGACCCAATCTGAAAGATTACGTATAAGGTAATGGCCCAACTCGAGGGGCGGCACCAAGCACGCATTTGAAAGTCTCACTGCATGCATTTGGATAACACTAAACGATCAATGTTAACTGACTGATGCCGGACTTCGACGCAATTGGATAACACTACGTCTGTTATCTGTTTAGCTCGCCTCCCGTCCACCTATATCAGATACACAGATATGGTTAGTTCCTCGCGATGCAAGGGGCAAAAGTTACGTGATCATTACTCGTTGCCAGAGTCTCTCGCTGAGCAAATGCATCCGCGAGAACTCTGGATTCCCAGGGTAGGTTTTTTTTAGCCCTGCAGCAGTAATATCAGCAGTAATATCATGCCAGACACTGACTGGTTGAGGAGAAGGTGGGGGGGGGGGGTGGAGAGACAGGATTACATCTCTAAATAGCGCTTGCATCTTTAACAGAGAAATCAAGATGTTACATCTCTAAATAGCGGTTGCGTCTTTAACGCAGACATCAGGTCACACATGTCTATATCTTTACCTGTCTTGCACCTCTGCTATCTTGTTTGGTTCTTGTTAGATATGAAGGTGTTGCTTGCATAACATCCTATCATAGAATAAAACATAACAGAAAGCATAACATAACAAAAAACACAACTAATTTCAAACAGTCACTGTGGTGCAGGTTTATAAGTAATAATAATAATAATAATAATAATCTTTATATAGCACTTTTCAAAACAAAGTTACAAAGTGCTGTACAATATCAACATAAATGAAAATGCAAATAAGACATAATAATATAACAATCAAATAATATATACTAATTCAATTAGAACTTAACATAAATTTGAAAAAGGAAAATAAACTTACACTGAAATAAAACTTACTGAAATGAAACTTAGGATACTGAAATAAAACTTGACACTGAAATAAAACTTAACACTGAAATAAAACTTAATAAACTTAATACAAAATGAAGTATATTACTTAAACAAAACTAATGAAGGCTTGCTTGTAAAGATGAGTTTTAAGGAGGGATTTAAAAGAGCATACTGACTTGGCTGACCTGATTTAATCAGGCAGGTCATTCCAGAGCCTAGGTGCCCTGACACTAAATGCTCTCTCCCCTTTAGTTTTGAGATTCACCTTAGGAATAGTTAGGAAACCACTACCAGATGATCTTAAAGTACGCACAGGTGTATAAGGTACTAGGAGATCAGATATGTAGTTGGGAGACAGGCCATGTAGAGCTTTAAAAGTAATCAGAAGAATCTTAAAATCAATTCTAAAGCTTACTGGGAGCCAGTGCAGTGAGGCTAAAACAGGAGTAATGTGATTACAGTACTTTGTCTTAGTAAGAAGCCGGGCAGCTGAATTCTGAACAGTTTATAGATTTTTGGTTCAGACAAGAAAAAAGACTATTGCGGTAATCCAGGCGTGAAGAAATAAATGCATGTATAATGGTCTCAGTGTCTTTAAAAGTTAAGATGGAACTAATCTTGGAAATATTTCTGAGGTGATAGAAACAAGACTGTACTTATAAGTGCAAGTATAAGTATAAATATAAATATAAGTATATATACTCTTTTGATCCCATGAGGGAAATTTGGTCTCTGGATTTATCCCATCCGTAAAATTAGTGAAACACAAACAGCACACAGTGAACAGAAGCACACACAAACCTGGAGCAGTGAGCTGCCTGCTACAGTGGCACTCGGGGAGCAGTGAGGGGTTAGGTGCCTTGCTAAAGAGCACTTCAGCCGTGGATGTGGGAGAGCAGTACTCAACCACTTCCCCTGCCCACATTTGTTCCTATTGAACCGGCAACCCTTCGGTTACAAACCCGAAGCCCTAACCAGTAGGCCACGGCTGCCCCCATTATTTCAACCCATTGCAATTTCACATAAATTCACATAGTTCTCAGTTCTCTAAAATGTGAGCCTTTTACTTTTTAGTAGCGCCAAAAAATAATTCAGTCATAAAGTCAATCTGTTGTAATTGCTTTGTCCTTTGTACTCAACTTGTACTCAATAAGTGTTGCTAAACAGTGGCTTATTTTTGTGTGTTCATAAAGGGGCCCTGCACACAGTGTCATTTGAACACCCACTTCCTGTCTCTAGTTTTACCACTGTCCATGATGCATGTGAAGGACCACAGTTTTACATCAGCCTGTGGTTTAGTGCATACTGGTCTAGATGTAAAAACCCTAATCCTAACACAAGTAAAATTAGATGTACCGCAGAGCGGTACAAAATATGACTGCCGCCCAGTCCAGCACTTATTTTTTCACAAAAATAAATCACGCTGAAAGGCCTATATGATTCTAACTGTCTCACTAAATTGCATTATCCACACTCAGTTCTCACTGGTATCTGCTAGACAACAAGTACCAAAACATGATTAGTTCATAGATTTCACATGTAAAATTGATTTTATACAACCCCACCCCCATCTTGCCTGT
>NC_055979.1:28134150-28201650 GCF_018492685.1 Alosa sapidissima
TATATTAAATACACACACACCAGGGCTTGCACACACACACACACACACACACACACACACACACACACACACACATATTAAATACACACACACCAGGGCTTGCACACACACACACACACACACACACACACACACATATATATTAAATACACACACACACACACACACACACACACACACACACACACACATATATATTAAATACACACACACCAGGGCTTGAAAACTAAATTATTTTTCAAACGTTCCGTTCCGAACGGTTCAGGTAGGCCTATGTTTAACGTTTTCGTTCTTGCATGCGTTCCGCCACCAACATATCGGTCCTGAACCGGTTCGGAACGCAAAATATCGTTCGTTCTTAAAGTTCCGGCAGTGTTTGGCGGGCCTATCAAGTCTATTTTTGTGGACTTAGAATAGACGTACTCATTATTTCCCCTTGATTTAGCCTATACCGTAGCTATGCCCAAAAATAATAAATCACAGGCGGCATCCAAAAACATTCAGATGGGCTATCCATCCCATAGCCTACAGACTTGCTGTAGGCCTAACCTATGCCTATAAATAATTTCTCATCAAAAATATTTCTGGATACGTGCTAAACTCCTTACCTGGTTGTAGCCTTTTGGAGTTTTATCCATATGGAGATCTTCAAAGGCTTGCGCTATAATTCCAACCCTGTTTATAAACGAACCTGTCTGTTGCTGACAAGGCCTATCTCAAATTTCCTGTTTAACTCTTCTAGGCTACATAGAATAGGCTATAATTGCGCAAACATTTCAAATCCCGACTTTAAAACGACAAGGCGTGGACAGGCAAAATAGGCTATTACGCATAGGCTACAAACAATTTCCAAATCAGTTTCAGTAGCCTACGCCAGTGTTTCTCAAACTTTTACAGACCAAGGACCACTTAACCATTAGAAAAAACCTCACGGACCACATAGCTAATAGACACAATAGGCCTACTCACTGAACCCACCTTGCTTATTGTCTTTGCACCTTGCTTATTGTGTCAGAGGATTCATATGATTTAAATTGGCATAGCTTACATAGGCAGTATTGCAGAACTTTGGATTTACATACAAGTTGGTTCAATATTGCAAACAACGCATCTATATTATTTTTTACAACAGCTCGCGGACCACTTGGGATAGCTTGCGGACCACCAGTGGTCCCCAGACCACACTTTGAGAAACACTGGTCTACGCTACGAGCTGGCCTAAGATCCGAAGTGGCAGACGGATAGGTTACACTACAACAGCAAGACAAAATATACCCATTTGGACCAAAGGTCCATTTATTCGTTTTTTTTATTTCAAACTGCAGAAATCAAATTATTAAGCTGTTATATAGAGAACGAAAAAAAAAAACGTTATTAACCGGTTTTGTGGATTTCAGAATAACGTTTCTGTTCCGGAACAGTTGAAGACCATTTTGTTTTCGTTTCCGTTTCCGCTCCTCGTAAAATTCCGTAAAATTCCGTTCGTTTTCGTTTTTCGTTTTCGTTCCTTGAACCGGTTCGGAGCCCTGGTCTGCACTCACGAGAGGGAGAGAGAGCCGCAGGTTCCAGCTGGCTTGTCATTGTTGATAATTGATATCTCCTTCTTATAAGAAACTTTTAAAAGGAAATCATGAAGGCAACAGTAGTTCCCACTACTGACCATTAAAACTGTGAGAGGGCCCAGCCGTAGGTACAGCACTAGCCATAGCGGAGCAGGCAGAAGATCATTGAGAAATATAAACGTGAATTAAAGCGTCTGTCTTAAAGCGACAGTGCACAATTTATACATTTGTTAAACAGAATAAAATTAGCAGTTTTTTTAAGCAATTCATATTTTGTGTCAGCGACAACCTTTTTGAAGATTCTGTGGCTTCAACAGCAGATCTACTTTTACAGTAAACAGTCTCTGCCCATGCATCCTCACCAACAGAATCAGGCCTTAAAGGAACACGCCACCGTTTTATGAAATTGGGTTGTTCACCGTCTCACCTAGAGTTAGATAGGTGAGCGAAAGCATTTTTGTAGAATGACAACAGCAAAAATAAAAAAAGAGCAAAATACCAATAATGAGAAAGTAGTTGCATGTATGTATTTAGGTGATATTTCAGAGTACACAGACTGGGATCAGTATTACTGGTACGAGGATAGTTGGCAGATATCCAACCAGAACATGAAGACTGTCACCATCTTAGGCTCTAATTATTCTGGCCAGGTCACATGCAAAGGGTGGAGAGGAGGTCAGCCGAGGAATTCTTAGCATATGCATCTTCCTCTATCAGTGAATAACTCTTGATGTTAAAAGTAACCCTATTTGCGTGTGTGTGTGAGTTATCCCTGTGTGTGTGTGTGTGTGTGTGTGTGTGTGTGTGTGTGTGTGTGTGTGTGTGTGTGTGTTCTGTTAGTTTCCATCTCTGTGCCTTTCTTTAGGACAGTGTTTCTCAAAGTGTGGTCCCCGGACAACTGGTGGTCTGCGAGCAGACGTGTTAAAGTATAATATAGATGAGTTGTTTGCAATATTGAACCAACTTGTATGTGAATCCAAACAGTTCTACAACACTGTCTATGTAAGCTATGCCAGTTTAAATTATATGAATCCTCTGACACAATAAGCAAGATGCAAAGACAATAAGCAAGGTGGTTCATTGAGTAGGTCCATTGTGTAATATACTGTTGAAGTAGGTCTACTCTTTTTTTTTAGCTAGGTGGTCCATGGTTGTTGTTTTTTTGGTTAAGTGGTCCTTGGTCTGAAAAAGTTTGAGAAACACTGCTATAGGATGAGTGCTCTGAGAACACAAATGATGTAGTTTAACCCACTGATACGGATCCCCTTGGCTCACTATGTGACTGCCTTGACCAAATAAATAGGTGGATGTCACTAAATTATTTGCAATTGAACAAAGAGAAGACCGAAGTAATTTTATTTAGGAGGAAGGATGAAAGACACAACATGGCTACACTTTTTAGAGCAAAAGGGCTTGAAGTTAAGACTAAAGTCAGAAACCTTGGAGTCATAATTGATAGTGACCTCAACTTTGATTATCATATGAGAGCTGTAACCAAGACATTATTTTATCACCTGAAAAACATTGCCAAGCTGAGAGACCTTATGTCCCAGTCTGACCTGGACATGCGCGGATCTACAGGGTGGCAAAGGGTGGAAATCAGATAATATTTTTTTAAGTATATTATATTCCCCCCCCCCCCCCCCGAAATGGCAGCAGATTGCACAGTGCATGCAACTGTGTGTCAACTGTCTGTAGGCCTTCAACGAAGTGGTAAGTTTGACCACCAAGTCGAAAAAGTCCATAATCAGACCCATAGTCAGTCCATAAATCAGTTAACCCGGCAACAACCTCACTGTTAGTCTACGTCATTTACATCCGCAAGACTGTCTCATCGAATTTTTCGATGATGGTCAGGTTAGATAATAAGGGCATGCTCATGCGTAGCTTAACGTTTAACGTTTAAAGTCTATTTGTGCGTGTCGCTAGTTTATAACCTTTGATTGTAAATACTGCTGTCGATGTCAACCCATTAGCCTAATACACGTGATAATTCAACACGGGTTCTCAAAATTGTCATGCATCCACTTTCCCTGCATCTATGACTATCTAAATTTGGTCGACATGTCAAATCAAACTAGAATATCTAATCGGTGTGATGCTGGTGGCGGTTGCGTTTTTCTTTCTTTCTTTTCATATGTGGTGTAAATCAATCTACACAAGTAAAAGTAGCCTACAGTTCCATGACTGAAATTCTACTCAATCACAACAAGTAAAAGTAGCCTACTATTTTCAAACAAACCCTACTCAGAATAGGCTAGACGTGTGATGATGTCACATCACATATGAAGCTTTGTGCATGAGTGAATTGCTTAGATTCCAGTTAAATCGTCCAGTTTCATTGGGTGATAGATTTCAATCATTTGCTGGTAGATGAACCAACAAGCTGAGGCCAGCACAGGAGTTTGTGTCCTCAAGAAATTAACATGTTGCTTGTTCACTCGGGTTTGAGGTCGTTTCTTAATAGGATATTTATAAAGGTACTTTAATACAGTATACATGTACTTCATTATTCACCACTTTGTGAGTGAGTGAGTAGCCTAAATTGTGAATGGCAAAACATAATTTGGCACTAAAGATCAGGGACTGAGGGGGACTGATTTCCATTTAGGTTCGTTCTGAGCAAAAACATTATTTGATGTCATAGTATTATAATACCTATATAATATTAGGTCTTATAATATTATAAGACCTAATAATAGCCTAACTTAAAGGCACAAAAAATGTCCTTGCTTTAAGCCTTACAATAGCCTAACCTATGTATGGTGCTACCAGCATGACAGGCCTATAAATATTTGCCTAGTGTCTCTGGTATCTTATTTCACAAATTGTTTCAGTAATTTAGACTACATAGTGTTGGATATTAATATCAACTAGTAGTTCTAGCCAATTATGTAGGGGAGATACCGATTCATAACATCTGACTAAATTCATCTTATAAGGGGTCTGGGGAACACTGTGTGGGCAGGTGACTTTCCAAGCCTATGGAGTTTTGAATAATATTCAAACAAAGGTTAATCAGAATGATAAATACCGTTATTAACCGGTTATCTAAAATTGAAAATGACGTTTTCACTCCGGAACAATTGGTTTTGCTCCCGTTTTCAGTTACGTCCTTCCAAAAACTGTGTTCGTTTCCGGTTTTCATTTTCATTCTTTGAACCGTTTCTAATCCCTGCTAAAGATATTTGGCCTTTAATTGTAGTGGGGGTTGAAGTAAAAACCTCCCAAAGAATTGAATCAGATGGAAATGTTTTGAAAGTCACAGTCATGGTTATCATTGCAACAATCCTGCATTAGAATCTTGTTTCAATTCAGATACCTAAATCTACTGATGGCTTATTTTGTATGACTAAATTTGTCCACATTCCCTCAAAACTCACTAGAAGACATCATTTGAGGGGTCATGTTTTAAAAATACCCCCAAATCATCAGAATCTTGTTTCAATCCATACAACCTAAATCTAGGTTAGGTAGGTATAACCTAAATCTATTGATGGCTTATTTTATAAATGTATGCATATTCCCTCAAAACTAACTAGAAGAAATCATTTGAGGGGTCTTTTAAAAGAATTACAGACTACACAGACTGTATAGTGATTACACAGAGAAAGAAATTCACATATTAAGACCCACATCATCCAAAACGCCAGATACATCTCCGATTTGCCTCCCACCTCGTGTAATGTAATGTAGAGAACAAAACATATTCAATAAAATCCGTAGAATTTTAAGTTTTGAATAATGTCCATGGCCCCCCTCCTGGAACCTCATGCCACCCCTTCGCCACCCCAGGAAAAAATCTCTAGATCCGCCCCTGGACCTGGAAAAGCTTGTCCATGCTTTTATCTCAAGCGGGCTGGACTATTGCAACGGGCTCTTCACAGGACTTCCAAAAAAGACAATTAGACAGCTTCAATTAGTTCAAAACGCTGCAGCACGAGTCCTAACAAAGACAAGCAGAAGAGAACATATCACCCCTATACTTAAGTCCCTGCATTGGCTGCCAGTTTCTTTTAGGATAGATTTTAAAGTACTGCTACTGGTTTTTAAAGCACTGCATGGGATGGGGCCAACATATATATCAGACATGTTTAAATTTTACATCCCCCACAGACCTCTTAGATCACAGAAAAGCCAGGTATTATGCATACCTTCTACTCGCACCAAACAGGGTGAAGCTGCTTTTAGCCACCATGCAGTCCAGATATGGAACAAACTCCCTGAGCACATTAAGACTGCTCCAACCATTGCCACTTTTAAAACCCAACTGAAGACCACCCTCTTCTCTATGGCTTTTTCCTGTTTTTATTCTTATTGCTTTTATTGTTTTCACTAATTCTACTATTTTATTGCTTTTATTGATTTTACTTATTTTACTACTGTGATATATTTGTGATATGTTTTATACCTGCTTTCTTTTATTTGAGGTAATGCCTTAGCTATGTAAAGCACATTGTGTCTACCTGGGGTATGAAATGCGCTATATAAATAAATTGCTTTCCCTTGCCTTACCTTGCCTTTAAACCTAAATATATAAGTACCAGTGGTGTGCGGGTACATTCACAAGTGGCCCGCACTAACTCGATATTTAAATCGACTTGACTGCAACTCTAACTGCAAATATTTATTAAGACGAAATGATACCCGACCCGCTATCCAACAAAATGTGCACTTTTGGTTCAACAGAAAGCCCTCCTTATTAATCACATCAGCCTGCCCATGACCTCCCTTATGTCGTGGAAATTTGCCTTAACTAGTATTATAGCCTAAAATAAATTCACACCGAGGGTACAAAGCTTTATTCTCTACACAACAAGTGTTTGCAGCCAAAAGCATCTGCCTATCAGTCAGCTGTATTTTATAACTGAGATTTTCTGTTGTTTTGCTGATTATCCCACAGTCTGTCGTCTGAGACATATGATAGTTGCAGACAGTTACTGGGGTTGTGGGTCACAACAAGAAAACTTGAGGTTATCTGAGGACAGAGAAAACAAGAGTAACAACTAGGCTCTAGTTACTAGAGTATCAGTTAAAATTAAGAGAATATATTTATATGCATATTTTGAAAGTGATTGCAGTCAGCGATGTGATTTCAAACCCAGAACATTTTTGTCACATACAGCGAACATCACCTCACAATCTGCTAGTTGCCCATCCTGTGAGTAGGCTACAGCGTAGGCAGCACAAGCTCTGAAAACTGGAAACAAACACAGAAACAAAAACAAAAACAAACACTGTGTGCAGTTTCTCTGGGAATAGTGAAGGGTTAGAGCTACCTCTCAGGTTTTGTTTAATCCTTGATTGAAATATAATCCGTGTTGTATTGGACAAAAGCGTCTGCTAAGAAATGTCAATATAAATATAAATGTGACATCATGCACAATTGATGACTCACCTGTAAATGCTTTAAATGAAATAACAGTGACGTTGTTGGTGGCGACACTCATGGTGAGTGGACATAATGATGATGTACATTTACCAAAAATTTTTTTATTTCCTTAACCTCTAAAAGCACATTAGCAAAATTGTGACTTCAATATGATACCTGCCCAAATTAGCGTGATACTGATACGTAAAAGATTCTAGTATAGGGCAAAAACCTAAACATCAGAAAAAGTAAAGGAATGATATGGCAAACATGGAACTTAACATTTAAATAAATCTGTAGGGTAGTGCTGGGTGTGAAAACAACCCATAAACATTATTGTGGCCTAGTGTGTTCAGGGATAATGAGCTTAGTAAATATGCTGGAATGGGCTAGTAATCTAGTTAACTAGTTACTGTATATAGGCTACCCGTCCCAAATCCTTTAACTTTCTATGTTTGAGTCTGTGCTTGTTACCGTACTAGAGTTAGATCACAAGTTATTTCACCATGGAATTGATCACGTTCACACGTTTTGGCAAAATGAGATAATGTTTCTTTTGTTCATTCATTAGCTTGTGTGACTTTTACACATGCATAGTAGCTGCTATCAAAGGGTGCCTTTACAATCAAATTATTATCATAAAAACAACATATTCTTCATAACAACTATGTGAAGAACTCTGAGGAACTTGGATCTGTGTGTCTTTGTGTTCTAGTGCTGATCTTGTGTTCCTACTCTGGACATGCAGCAGGGGAAGGTAAAAGTGAATTTTATCATTTTTTAAACATGCTGTTGCTTATCCCCACATATCATCACAGACCAGACTCATTTGGTTTTCAGACTAGACGTCTTTATGTCCAGTGTTCCTCTGTTTTCATCACACCTTCATGTCATGTCTGTCCTGTGATTTGAAAAGAGACTCCCAAAGCTGTTCTGGTGCTGGATCCTGACCAAACACAGTTCTACACTGGAGAGTCTGTCACTCTCAGATGCAACATAGAGGGGCAGGACACCTCAGGATGGCGTTTCATCTGGTGCAAAGATGGTCAAATTTGCTACCCACAAGAAAACTGGAGTGACTATAATGAATACACACTGCAGCCCCTGCATGTGTCCCATAGTGGTGACTACATATGCACTGGTGTCAAAAATAACACACACAGCAGAGTGAGTGAGGGAGTGAAACTGCAAGTATTAGGTGAGTTTTGGTCACTTAATGTGAACCATAATCATTATATTCCACTGGATGTGCAAGAAATCTAAGAACAGAGGAGGAATGTCCAGGTCAGTGCCCATGTCTATCTGGGGAGATGTTGAGGTCAGTGCCCATGTCTATCTGGGGAGATGTTGAGGTCAGTGCCCATGTCTATCTGGGGAGATGTTGTTTTCTCCATGTTTTGTTTACTCTCAGAGCTCTGCTCAAACTTAAAGGTGCAGTCAGGGATTTTACGTGATTTTAAGTCCATGACATTTTTTGTCATATTCAGAAATCATCTCACGACCGCTAGCTGCCCATTCCGTGAGTACACTGTAAAAAAAAAAGCCCAGACTCCGAAAATTGGAAACAATCAAAGTGGGGGCAGCCTGTCCCTCAAACAAAAACCAAACCCTGCATGGAATTTCTCTGGGAATACTGAGGGGTGAGCTACCTCATGGCGTGTGGCGTGTGTCATTTGGTTCTTGGTCAAACTATAATGTACGTGTTTTGCACAAAAGTGTCAGCTAATACATTTAAACATAAACATAAACCCAAACAAACACGTCTTCCTGCGAAATCCCTGACTGTGCCTTTAAAATAACTGCAGAGCCTCAGAGTCCTGTGTGTGTTGGAGAGACAGTCACTAGTAGAGTCTGACCAGAACTGGAAGTATGTGTGGTGTAAAGGCAGGTCTGATGACAAACTGTATGAGTCTGACAAGAACACAAAGTCTTACGAGAGGCATTACTGGTGTCAGGTAAAGCTGAGAGATGTATCACAGATGAGTGTAATGATATTTGTTGAGGTTAAAGGTGAGTAGTACATATTGTGTCTGTAATGGTATACAGTACATGTGTAAATCTCTCTGTGTGATTCTGTATGTAATGCCTTCTTTGGACTTTTTGACCATGTATTTGAAAACAGTTTGTACATGAAATACGAGGTAAAGGAACTTACATGAGATGCATGGTAAAAGGAACATTTACACTTTCATGCAGTAGATGGGGATGAAGAGTTTTCAGTTAGTACTTCATCTGACTCTTCCTATCATGTTAATATTTGAAATCTGGCCCTGTGTCTTCAGTTGCATGTAATTTCCCTCAACAGATCTGCCCACAGCTGCAGTAACTGTAGTGTCTCCTCTGCCTCCCTTCTATCCTGGAGATACAGTCACTCTGAGGTGTGATATAGCAGAACACACACACTGGGGTCAGTATGACTGGTATAAAGACAGTGACCAGATATCCAGCCAGAACAGGGAGACCATCACCATCTCTCTTCCTGATGATGCTGGCCAGTACACATGCAAAGGACATGGAGGAATTCGGCCGAGGAATTCTCAGAGCAGTACATCTTTCTCTATCAGTGTCACAGGTGAATACAGATTGATAAAAATTGCAGACAGACTGAGTCCTGAAGGTCAGATCACTCATTTAGGGTCATGATAGATGTATAAGATGTATCGTTCTGTCATATGGCTCTATTTACTTGAGAGGTTGTATTCATAAACATATTTACAATTTGTTTGTCACAACACAGCTTTTCCAGAGCTTGAACTGACAGTACAAACCAGTCATGTGTTCACTGGAGAAACAGTCACTCTGACATGTGCAATACATCCTACAAGAGACTGGACATATGTGTGGTATAAACATGGGTTGTATTTATTTAAAACCTCTGAGACAAACACCTACACCATCAGCAGAGCCACTATGTCTGACCAGGGGGAGTATATGTGCTATGGACTGAGAGAGAGTAGTGGGACATATTCACCTCAGAGCAATACTGTTCAGATTACAGTGGAAGGTAAGTTCTAAACAGACAAAAAAACAAGTGGAAGGTGATATTGTTTTATGAGTGCTTTCTCTATCTAAAAATTAGTAATAATATACAAAGGTATCATGTCTGAATCATATACTGATACATGCTTAAAATCAAATATTACATGGGCATGTGTTATCAGGTATTTTGTGATCTAATGAGAACAGTTCACACTCATTCATCTTTGTTCCTCATTCTCTCCATGTGTTCCTGTGCAGAGCTGCCTTTGGCTACAGTGACTGTAGAGCCCAAGAGTCCTGTGTTCACTGGAGAGACGGTCACTCTGAAGTGTGTGATGGAGTCTCTCAGTGGCTGGACATATAAGTGGTATAAGGGGTCCAGCAGAACCCCAGTGTCTGAGGGAAACACCTTCACCATCAGAGGAGCTGCAGAGTCTCATAAGGGCCAGTACTGGTGTCAGGGGGAGAGGAGAGACAGACCCACAGCATCACAACCAAGCAGGAAAATAACTCTTAATGTTAAAGGTAACTACTGTGTGTGTGTGTGTGTGTGTGTGTGTGTGTGTGTGTGTGTGTGTGTGTGTGTGTGTGTGTGTGTGTGTGTGTGTGTGTGTGTGTGGGAGTGTGCGCGTGTGCATATGTGCTGTGTGACATTCTAACTTTGTTGAGATGTGTTTGATAATGACTGTTTCTTCCTCTTCAGCATCAAAGCCCAAAGTCACATTAAGTCCAGACCACCAGCTCCTCACAGGAGACTCAGTGACTCTGAGATGTGAGTTGTTGGGTGTTTCCTCTGGTTTGGTGTTCTACTGGTACAAAGACACACAGACCTCTGATCCTGTGGCCCAGACTGATGGAAACTCCTACAGCATCAGCTCTGTTAAAGTCTCTGATGGAGGACAGTACTGGTGCAGAGCTGGGAGAGGAGACCCAGTCTTCTATACTCAATATAGTGATGCAGTTGAGATCAAGTGTATAGGTTAGTTTGTTTCATTAGAATATATATACAGTATATATATACATGTAAATATAAAGTTATTGTGAGTATGTGTGTGTGTTTCTATAGTTCACTAATGTCAGTTTAAATGATTCACTGTAATCTACTGTAAAATAGTGCCGTAGTACAGAACCCAGAGCTGCGATAGCTTCTGCGGAGATGTGTGCTCTCTGAATGCCACTCTAGTTGTGTCTGGTTTTCCATGTGGTGATTCAGCAGACTTTCATCCTTCTAGCAGTGAAGGAAATTCTCAGACTTTGCCAAGATCTTTATCAGTCACCTGAATTTGGAAAGTGTGATTGCTTTTGGTAGGAAAGTAAATGAGTAAAGTCTTTGTGCAGAAGGTGATGTGATCCTGGAGAGTCCTGTCCATCCTGTGACTGAGGGAGATCCTCTGACTCTGCGCTGTAGATATCGCTACCCATCAAACATCAGTGCTGACTTCTACAAAGATGGGACACTCCTGCAGACCTCCACCACAGGAGAGATGACCATCCCTGCCGTCTCAAAGGCACATGAAGGCCTCTATAAGTGCAGCAACACAGAGAGAGGAGAGTCACCAGAGAGCCGGGTCACAGTCAGAGGTTGGAGAGTTTAATAGTCATGTAATGGTTATGTATACATCAATGGTATTTGGATATCAGTAACAGCCATGACTGTCAATTATTCATTGTGTTTACAGTTTTAGATTCTGGGTCCTCTGAGTTGGTGGTAGAAGTAGGTGTGGTGATTAGGCTCCTTATAGCATTTGCTCTGGTTATTTTACTGGCCATATTACTGTATCACTCCTACAAAGTTAAAGGTAAGAGTACATGTTACCAGTTTATGGAAATGATTAATGTGTTGCATCTGACATACCGGCTGGTATTTCTTATTCAAATGTTAACAAAAGACAGATTAAAAAATGACACGTGACATTGGATTGATGTTTCAGGTTCCGGTACAGTGGAGCGAAACCTGTAAGTTTTCTTCACAATTTAATTTGTTAATGGGAAGCTGTGACCTACTCAGAAATGCCTTAACCCTGAATATGATTTAGCCACAGATTACTTAATAACCAGTCTTTATAGTCTATACCCGTGTTAACAGTCTGGATATTTTCTTTATGGGTTTCAACAATCAGGCATACATCATTACTTTGTCAGCACATGACAGATCCCTGTGTCCCTGTAGAGACCAGCAACTGCAGACCACCAATCAGAGTAGAGACCCGGACCAGACCACCAATCAGAGTTCAGACCCGGACCAGAGGACCAATCAGAGTTCAGATCGGGACCAGCGGAATCAGATTCAGTCTGCAGGAAGAGAGGGGACTCAGTCAGAGTATATGCCTCTGCAGAAGAGTAAGACTGGCTCTTATGTTTATCTTTTTGAGTTGTACTAATGAGAATGTAGTTTAGATTTTGATTTTTTGTAGAACAAATACAATTCTCTCATTGTAATGATTTATCATTCATTCCTTCACATAGGAAGTACAGATGACTATTACACCCTCACACCCTTGTATATGCCACTGCAGAAAGGTCTGTGTGATCACATGATGAAATATCTGCATAGATTGATCTGGTTATTCTTGCACTATATTAAGGTTTACTTTTTCTGAATTAATTATATCTGAAACAGGTACTACAGATGTCTATGAAACAATTGAATCATCCAAGGACTCTTAAGAAGGTAGAACACGTTGTTCAACCAAACATCTAAATATTACTTTTGATGTGTTTTACAGTTTTTTAAATATAATGCAGATTCATAACCAGTAACAACTGATAAAACAATACTGCATTTACAATTTCATCCAAGGGGATTGTTTTTAACATATCTGAAATGTATTGGTGGCAAATACATAAAGCTACCATATACACCAGTCATGGACTTGACAGTGAAACATCTGTCTAAAGGAAAGCATGTATCAATACAAAGTATTTTTTGAAAACAAAGAATGATCTAGAGTTTATGATGACCATCCTCCTAACTTCAGTCTTCCAGATTATGAGGAGGGATATGACGATGTGGATCTCCCTGATACTTGAGAAAATGGAAAAATATGTAACTTATGACAGATAAAGGTAAGGACAGGAAATGTCCAATGAATATTTAAAAGTTGAATGATGCATGCATGATGGTGTATGAGTTTACTGGACGAGGAATTATAAAAGCAGTATGATGTAAATTTTCAGTAAGTTTGTAAAGTTCCACCTGTCAAGGCGTAGGACTTCCGCAACATCACAATATTACCTTTGATCCATACTGTAAATGTATGATTTATTATTATGAGCTTTAATGTAAATGTTTTAATGTATGTTACACATGTGTATTCTCAAACGCAGTGTATTACTCTATTCTCTATGGGACAAAAACACAAAATGAGTTATAATTAGTGTGTGTTCTTTCAAAAGAGACCAGCAACACAACTTCATGTAAATATGTTTTATCTAAGTACATTGTTGTAATGTACTAACCATCATTAAATCTGAACAGCAAACTTAATTGTTATATAATGGTAGGCAATGAGCTCATACAGTATTTACAGTAACATGATAATTTTATGTGAAATATTACTCAGTATTTTTATTTTCATACATTTTTATAAGGTTACTTTATCTCATGCAGACTTTCTGACTTTAATTGTAATACATGTTTTTTTTTAAGTGGTGAGGTTTTTGTCTTATATGAACATTTTTACACACTTAAAAGTACATTTAAAATATATCCATATATTTCTGTTTTAATAACATGTTTTGTATATTGGAAATAATAAAGAGTGAATACTGTACTTCCTTGTTTTCGTTGGCTTCATGTATGCGTCATAAAATTCTGACACTATTTTATCACACTGACTGAAGACATCTGCAGTTCACTCTTAGACTGAAGACAAATGAAACATTCCAGTTTTCTTCTGTGCAATAACGATAGACAGACATCATTTGGACAAAACAAACATATTAACCTCAGTTGCTCAGCCAAATAATTTCCTGTTACGTCCTTTTATCACATGGTTATAGGCGATACATTTGAGGGTCAAAAGTAAACTTCATTAGCAGTTTATTTTATTATTAAAGAGTGTTTTTCATCTAAAGGTTTGACTTTATGCTTATTCAGTAGCCTAGACCATTGGTTCCCAAAGACTGGGTCACGACCCACGGGTGGGTCACAGGAGATTTTATTTGGGTCGCCAGCACAATTTATGTTGTGTAATAGGCCTAACTTATACCATTTAACCAGGAAAGCTAACAGTTTTCTATTAGGATCTAGTTTGTTAACTACAGTCACGGCCCACTGTGCAATTTTGCATTTAGAATAGCTCTGAAACTGGGGGGCGAACGCATCACAGAGGGGACAGCGTGGACATCTCACTCACAAAATGAAACATTTTTGTGGGGCGGCCGCAGTTGCAAAATAACATGAATCAGCCTTTTTGCACAAACATTAACGGGCACCATCTCTTCAGCTTGACCGATTAAAATCTAGTCAACTAAAGCAGACATCCGTATACCGGACATGGCAATTCAATTTGCGTCATAGGCTGTAGATATTTTCAATTGTAGATGCACTCTTTAAAGTTAATAGCAACCTCCTCACATTCCTTAATATTTCGGATTTAAAACACACTACAGCACATTATATTAGGCTACAATTTAAATGGACATTTTAAACGCTATTATTATGACCGCCGCGCAGCGAAGCGGCGGTCATATAGGTTTAGTCAGATTTTTTTTTTTTTTTTTTTTTCGCATGCCCAAATTTCCGTCAATGATTCCCGGGACACTGAAAGACCGGGGTACACGAAACTTTGTATGTTGATCTCAAAGGGCCATGTCAACCCATTCCATAACCACTCATTTCATGTATAGCGCCACCTAGTTAAACACAAAAAAGTAAAAATGAGGTGTTGTAATCACAGGTATCTGTGACCTAACATAGTCAAAACTGCACGAAATTGGAAGTGTAGGATCATTATGACACCCTCCGAATGCATGCCAAGTTTTGTGTACTTTCGTTCATGGGGGGCCTTACAATAAAATAATTTATGTGTACATTTAGTGACACCAACAAGGATTCCCGGGACACTGAAAGACCGGGGTACACAAAACTTGGTGGGCATGTAACCCCACATGGATAGCATGGAACCGTCATTTTTCGTTTTGATCTGTAGCCCCCCCGCCGGACTGGACCCCCCGAAAGGAGGGTAGGGCAGACACAGTTCTCTGTGAATATCTTGAGAACTGTAGGGCCTAGGATGACCATTTTTTTCCGTATGTTTGCCTCCAGGGGTCATGTTAACCCATTTCAGGTGCACACATGTGCACAAACAGATACACACACACACACACATACATTCACAGTAATCATACGTATGACACATACTCACACAGTAGACATATGTACGCTTGCATGCACAGGCACATACGCAGGCACACACACAAGCACGCACACACACACACACACACACACACACACACACACACACACACTCACACACACACACACACAAATAAATTTTACGTGTGAAATCTATGAACTAATCATGTTTTGGTACTTGTTGTCTAGCAGATACCAGTGAGAATTGAGTGTGGATAATGCAATTTAGTGAGACAGTTAGAATCATATAGGCCTTTCAGCGTGATTTCTTTTTGTGGAAAAAATGTGCTGGACTGGGCGGCGGTCATATTTTGTACCGCTCTGCGGTACATCTAGTTTCCTCTCGTTTTCCACCTTGTGAACTCTACTAGGCTTTTGGCTATTGCGCAAAAGCCTCTTGTTCCATTCTTACAACATAGCCTGTGTCCATACATACCGTGACAGGCGTATCATTTCCAACTTTCTACGCTAATGATGCTCAAAATGCAACACAACTGGGCTCAAAGCAGGATGAGAAAAAGCTGAGGTTGTGTGTTTGTACAAAACTTTTTACAGCTTTGAAAGTATTTAACATTGTTTCATGTGTAATTGAGATTGCAGAATTGTGAGAATACTGAAGAGTCAGTACATCACCAATCCCTGCAATAGTAGTGGTAGTAGGCCAGACCTAGTAGGCGCTATTAGGTATCCAGATATGGCACTGTAGAATTGTTTGGGGGGGGGGGGGCATAGAAAAGTTTAACAATATTGGTGGATGATTTGCTCTAAAGTGAATGGGTCGCGATGGTCTGTCATTTTTAAAAAGTGGGTCCCCAGAAAAAAAGTTTGGGAAACACTGCTCTAAACCATCTGTGCTCAAAATAATGTGTTATTTATTCATCTTACAGTTTTTCTAATTTAACCATGGCACTGAAAAAAGAACACCTAAACCACAAATGCAAGGGACTTTTGGAGTTCACACCTCTGTCAACAACACCTTTTTTCTTGTGTGTTTTTTGGGGACAGAACATAGCAGCTTTCAAAATGTCTCTAGCTTCTGCTTCCTCATTGACTGAAGCAGACTTGTACAAAATTTAACACATGACGACATTACAGTGAAAAAACACACTCAGCTCCATACCAGAATTCACATTTGCTTTATTTCTTTCCTTCTTAATGTGCCAAGAATCTGGAAGTTATATACAAGTGAAGAACACAATTCCTCATTCAGAGAAGCAGGCACTTACACACAACATGACATAAGGACTCTAAAACAGAATGTGCATTATTATAGATGTAGAATAAGGTTGGAAATTGTCTCCACAGTCAATTCTCACCACAGCCAGAACCATATGCTACCATACTTGGATATGTACAGCATGTAGAAGAGAACTGGATTGATGATATCTGTATCAACTCATCCCATCACAGCAGCCCACAACAGTAAGGTTAACTGCTCATGAGTTCATCAACCCCGTGGCCCCTCAACCAAAGTTGTGAAAAATGACGTGTTTAGAGAACTGCACAAGTAGGGCTCAAATCAGAATTTGAGTAGTGAAGACCACATTTTTGGCAGAAAAAGAAATCATCGTGATCATTCTTAATACATCATAATTCATGATGTGCCCCACCATACCTAATGCTTTGGATGATGAGTTGTTCATGTATGAGGTCACGAATGGATGACTATGAACTCATATTGATTCCTGAGATATTTAAGGAATGAAGTAATACATAAATCATGAATTAATTCATCCTGATATACCTCATCCTAATAGGTTGATTGGATTGGCTAATCTGTAAGATGTAGCCATCAATCATAAGGATATATGTGATAAGGACCTACAGGAAAGTATTTGGCTGAGCAACGGAGGTTAATGTTTTATGTTTTGTTCACATGATATAGGCCTATGTCTAATCATTGTTGCAGTCGAAGAAAACTGGAATGTTTAATTCGTCCTCCCTTTCAATCGTCCCGAGCGGTCCTTCTCTCTCCAAACTAACTTTATTCTCAAAATGTTGAGTTTACAGTTTTTTCTGATTGCTTAAGCACATTTTTTGTAACTATGGCTTTTTTTGCAAAACTCTACACACAAATGGCAAAACCTCTCACCCAATCAGCAAAACATTGTAGTTCTCTTGCAAAAGCTAACACACCTTGCTTAACTCTTCACACCTTCGTAAAAATGGTGTTTTCGTATCTAACAGTAAACACAAGCCATCACAATAGTAAGCACACAATGTGCCAACAACACACTGATGGTATGAATAAAAAACACATCTGGCTTTTGCTTTCTCTGTGCACAAGGTAGACTATGTCAGTTTGAGGTCATACTTTTGTCATAGTTCTGTAAACATACAGGGATCCCAACTTCAAGTATTAGTGTTTATTTACACACATCAAAACAAACACAAGTGTGTTTTTCCAAGTCAAAACACAAAATAGCATTTCACTGAGACAAAACAAATCAGTCTACATCGGGTCGTCTCTCTCAAAATTCTGTCTACATCACATGCAATGTCCTAGTCCAAGGCACCGGGAAAAATATATTCTGGAATGACGTAACCAGGCCTGACATGACAATATCCCCACATGTAGACTGTTTTTTTGTCTGTTTTTTTCTCTTCTCACTCTTCCTGCTCACTCCATTGTACCCATTGTACATTACCTGTGGCTTATTTATAGTGCTTAGGCTGATTGCAAAGTGAACTAATTATCTAAAACAGTTTTCACATGAGAAAGTGTGCCAGAGAGTTGGCAAAATAGTGTAAATAATAGCCATTGTGCCTACAGTTGTGCAAAGTGTGTGTTACAAAATTGCAAACTGAGTGCAAAGCAGTGTTTGTGCTTTTAGTTTTGCGAACTCAGGTGAGTGGTTTTGCCATTTGTGTGTAGAGTTTTGCAAAAAAAGCCATAGTTACAAAAAATGTGTTTAAGCATTCAGAAAAAACTGTAACGTCGACACGTCGAGATTAAAGTCGACATGATATTTCAACTTTAATCTTTAATCTCGTCATGGCAAAAATATTTCTTCCTTCATGTGTGGCCCTAATACTCCGTCGTAGAAAAGGCTCTTTTGAAGTTCACACTTATGTGATCAACACGTTTATAATTGAAGACTCTGGCTTTTATCTGAACATAAGTCAGTTCTCAAAACATCTCTGGCTGCTGATTCCTCATTTGCAGAAGCAGGTTTGTACTGAATGTAGCGCTAACACATTAACAAGCATTTAGTAATAGTTTGCAAACGATTTATAATGGGGAAATTATTTACAGTTTTTTCTGAATGCTTAAACACATTTTTTGTAACTATGGCTTTTTTTGCAAAACTCTACACACAAATGGCAAAACCACTCACTGAGTTCGCAAAACTAAAAGCACAAATACTGCTTTGCACTCAGTTTGCAATTTTGTAACACACACTTTGCACAACTGTAGGCACAATGGCTATTATTTACACTATTTTGCCAACTCTCTGGCACACTTTCTCATGTGAAAACTGTTTTAGATAATTAGTTCACTTTGCAATCAGCCTAAGCACTATAAATAAGCCACAGGTAATGTAAAATGGGTACGATGGAGTGAGCAGGAAGAGTGAGAAGAGAAAAAAACAGACAAAAAAACAGTCTACATGTGGGGATATTGTCATGTCAGGCCTGGATACGTCATTCCAGAATATATTTTTCCCGGTGCCTTGGACTAGGACATTGCATGTGATGTAGACAGAATTTTGAGAGAGACGACCCGATGTAGACTGATTTGTTTTGTCTCAGTGAAATGATATTTTGTGTTTTGACTTGGAAAAACACACTTGTGTTTGTTTTGATGTGTGTAAATAAACACTAATACTTGAAGTTGGGATCCCTGTATGTTTACAGAACTATGACAAAAGTATGACCTCAAACTGACATAGTCTACCTTGTGCACAGAGAAAGTAAAAGCCAGATGTGTTTTTTATTCATACCATCAGTGTGTTGTTGGCACATTGTGTGCTTACTATTGTGATGGCTTGTGTTTACTGTTAGATACGAAAACACCATTTTTACGAAGGTGTGAAGAGTTAAGCAAGGTGTGTTAGCTTTTGCAAGAGAACTACAATGTTTTGCTGATTGGGTGAGAGGTTTTGCCATTTGTGTGTAGAGTTTTGCAAAAAAAGCCATAGTTACAAAAAATGTGCTTAAGCAATCAGAAAAAACTGTAATGCATAAATGGTTGTTGCATTATTTATTAAGAATATAACATCTATTTACATTTTTTATGTATTTATTGTGAACAAACCATTTATAACTGTGTGTATAAATGCTTTACTGAGCAATACTTTACAAATGATGAACAAACCATTTACTAATAGTTTACAAATGCGTAATAAATGATGAATTGTGTGTAGTTATTATAAAGTGTTACCTTTTTTCCTTGTAGTTATAGCCATGCCTATTAGATATGATGAATTAATACTTTTGTTTTCCTTCCTTTTTAATGTGATAAAAGTGATATAAAATGAGAATTGTAAAAATAAAAGAGCAAAAGACCAATAATGAGAAACTAGATACATCTATGTACTGTATGTGTATGGGAGATTCAGGCCGACCCCCTCACACAGAAGACCTTTCAGAAGGGCTGAATTATGAATCCATCCACTGCTACAGTGACATATATCACCAGACACTGTTAGACTCTGATTTAATCATCTGTATACACATTGTGACTTGACATGACTCTACAGACAAAAATAGATGGAAATGTACAGTCCAAAATGTATTGCTGCTTGTTAACTAATAAACATCAGTGAAGCAAGCAATATAAAACAATCAATCAATCAAAATAGTTTTGTGTGTTTTGCCTGACATTTGCCTGACTGCTGTCTGTCTCTCTCTCTCTCTTCCTTACCCCACCCTCACACACACACACACACACACACACACACACACACACACACGCACACACACACACAAAATAGGGTTACCTTTGACATCAAGAGTTATTCTGCTGCTTTCTTGTGATGCTGTGGGTCTGTCTCTCCTCTCCCCCTGACACCAGTACTGGCCCTTATGAGACTCTGCAGCTCCTCTGATGGTGAAGGTAGGCAGTAGGCACGGCCAGTAGGCACGGCTGAAGTGCCCTTGTGCAAGGCACCTAACCCCTCACTGCTCCCCGAGCGCCGCTGTTGATGCAGGCAGCTCACTGCACCAGGATTAGTGTGTGCTTCACCTCATTGTGTGTACTAATTCACAGATTGGGATAAATGCAGAGACCAAATTTCCCTCACAGGATCAAGAGAGTATACTTATACACACACACCCACACACATACACAAACACACTCTCTGTCTCACACATACACAGATGTACACACACACTCATGTTGTCTTACTCTCTACGCCTCTCTCTCTCTCTCTCTCTCTTTCTCTCTCTCTCTCTCTCTCTCTCTCCCTCTCTCTCTCTCTCTCTCTTTCTCTCTCTTTCTCTCTGTCTACTACTCCTCCCATGTTCTCTGTGGGGGAGGAAGGAGGTGGTTTGTCTTTGGCTAGTGTCTTTTGCTCTCATCACACTCTACCATCTCAGTCAATCAGTAACCGGACGACACACAGCATGGAGCTCTCTACTCTGGGCCTGCTGCTCTGTGAGTTATCCCTGTGTGTGTGTGTGTGTGTGTGTGTGTGTGTGTGTGTGTGTGTGTGTGTATGTGTGTGTGTGTGTTCTGTTAGTTTCCATCTCTGTGCCTTTCTTTAGGACAGTGTTTCTCAAAGTGTGGTCCCCGGACAACTGGTGGTCTGCGAGCAGACGTGTTAAAGTATAATATAGATGAGTTGTTTGCAATATTGAACCAACTTGTATGTGAATCCAAACAGTTCTGCAACACTGTCTATGTAAGCTATGCCAGTTTAAATTATATGAATCCTCTGACACAATAAGCAAGGTGCAAAGACAATAAGCAAGGTGGTGCATTGAGTAGGCCTATTGTGTAACATACTGTACTGTTGAAGTAGGTCTACTTTTTCTTTTTTTTTTAGCTGGGTGGTCCGTGTTTTTTTTTATTGGTTAAGTGGTTCTTGGTCTTTTGGTCCTTGAGTGTTCTGAGAACCAGTGGTGGGCGGGTACATTCACAAGCGGCCCGCACTCACCCGATATTTAAATCAACCTGACTGCAACACAAACTGCAAATATTGGTAACACTTTATAATAAGGTGCCATAACAAGTACTGTAGCAAACTAGTCATTACCCTTTGTTAATATTTGTTAATATTTGTTAATTGTTACTAAAATATCTATTTATGATCATAAAGTGCCGTCCTTTTTACCTGCCAAGGGAAATTACTGCGATTCTGCTAGTCGCAGTATACATCCCGCCTACCAGCAATAACAGCGACAGGAACACGGCTCTTAGTGAACTGTACCAGGCTGTCAGTGAACAACAGACGCCTGCAGGTAAAAGTGTGGCCTGAGGGAGCCTCCGATGCTCTTCAAGACTGCTTTGACACAACAGACTGGGAAATGTTTAAGCAGGCAGCCACTTACAACAACCAGACAGACATAGAGGAGTATACAGACACTGTAACCTCTTACATCACCAAGTGCATTGATGATGTGACCCACACAAAAGACATCATCACTCGGGCTAACTGGGGCGGTGGTAGTGTAGTGATTGAGGAGCTGGGCTAGCGTGCAGTAGCCTGAAAGTTGTCGGTTCAATTCCCGGCTTCCACCGTTGTGCCCTTGAGCAAGGCACTTAACCCCAAGTTGCTCCGGGGACAATGTGATCCCTTGTAATATAGCTGACATATGTAAGTCACTTTGGTCAAGAAGTGTCTGCTAAATGTAATGTAATGTAATGTAATGAAGCCATGGCTGACAGGGGATGTCCTCAGGCTGCTGAAGGCCAGAGACAAAGCCTATAGAGCTGGGGATGAAGCTGGCATGAGAACAGCGAGAGCCAACCTGTCCCGTGGCATCAAGGAAGCAAAAAAGGAATACACTCACAAGATAACCACCCACTTCAAAGACAGCAGGAACGCACAAAGCCTATGGCAGGGCATTCAGGCCATCACGGACTACAAGCCCGCGCCACAGAGCTGTGAGAGCAACATCCCTCTGCTAAACAACCTGAACCGCTTCTTTGCTTGCTTTGAAGCACAAAACAGCACCTGCCCACAGAAGACCCATCCCCCTCTACATGAGCAGCCCCTGTGCCTCTCTGCCGACAGCGTGAAGAGGACACTTGCAGCTATCAACACCCGTAAAGCAGCAGGCCCAGACAACATCCCAGGTCGTGCGCTGAAGGACTGCGCAGAGGAGCTTCAGGATGTCTTCGTAAACATCTTTAACACTTCCCTGAAGCAAGCCATCGTCCCATCATGTTTCAAAGCTGCCACCATCATACCTGTGCAGAAGAAAACTGCTCCATCCTGCTTCAATGACTACCGCCCCGTGGCACTGACACCCATCATCATGAAGTGCTTTGAGCGGCTTGTCATGTCACACATCAAATCCATTCTCCCCCCCACCCTGGACCCCTTCCAGTTTGCATACCGAGCCAAACGGTCCACAGAGGATGCAATCTGCTCTGCCCTCCACCCAGCCCTCACCCACCTGGAAAAAAGAGACTCATATGTGAGGTTGCTGTTTATAGACTTCAGTTCTGCATTCAACACCATAATACCACAACAACTCATCTGCAAACTTGACAAACTGGGACTCACTACCTACCTCTGCAACTGGCTACTGGACTTCCTCTGTCAGAGGCCTCAAGTAGTACGTGTTGGCAACAATATCTCAAGCAGCATCACACTGAGCACGGGGGCCCCCCAAGGCTGCGTGCTCAGTCCGCTGCTCTTCACCCTGCTGACGCATGACTGCACTGCAACCTACAGCAACAACCACATAGTGAAATTTGCTGACGACACAACTCTGGTGGGTCTCATCACCAAGGGCGACGAGACTCAATACAGGATGGAGGTCGACCTTCTGACCACGTGGTGCAGGGACAACAACCTCCTGCTGAACGTCAGCAAGACCAAGGAGATTGTTGTTGACTTCCGGAGAGCTCACACCCAACACCTGCCGCTGACCATCGACGGTGCTGTGGTGGAGAGAGTGAGCAGCACCAAATTCCTGGGGGTGCACATCAGTGAAGACCTCTCCTGGACCACCAACACTGCATCACTGGCGAAGAAAGCTCAGCGCCGCCTGTACTTCCTGCGGAAACTCAGGTGAGCAAGTGCTCCACCAGCCATCATGACCACATTCTACCGAGGCACCATTGAGAGCATCCTCTCAAGCTGTATCGCTGTGTGGGCGGAAGCTGCACTGAATACAACAGGAAAGCCCTGCAGCGCATAGTGAACACAGCTGGAAGGATTATTGGTGCTTCACTCCCCTCCCTGAAAGACATTTACACCTCCCACCTCACCCGCAAGGCGACCACAATTGTGAGTGATGCAAGTCACCCCGCTCACAATTTGTTTGATCTACTGCCCTCTGGGAAGAGGTACAGAAGCCTGCACTCCCGCACCACCAGACTCACCAACAGCTTCATACACCAGGCTGTTAGGATCCTGAACTCTCTCCCCCCTCCACCCTCAGCTACATAACATCCTGGACTTTTGGACCCACAATGGCTGCCTTGCACTACTCCACTTGCACTACTCCACTTGTACACTTGCACACTTTGCAACTTGTTGTTGTTGTCCTGTGTCCTGAAAACATTTCTGAACACACTTCTGCTGCTCTTACATAACTTGCACCACTATGCCACTTGCATACTTAGGTCAAACAGAACTACCTCAGCCATTTATTGGCCTGACTTTTGCACTATTATATTGACTGTCTACTGTATGCACAATTGCACAATTTCAACCCATTTTTGCTGCTCTTATTTCTTCACTGTATGTGCCTTCTTATTTACTTTTTATATTGTTTACTTGAATGTTATGTTTTGTCTGTGGACCTAATTGGTAAAATATGTCTTGTCTCCACCGTGGGATAGTGGGAAACGTAATTTCGATCTCTTTGTATGTCTTGACATGTGAAGAAATTGACAATAAAGCAGACTTTGACTTTGACTTTGACTTATTTGGCACAATAGTTTTTTTCATCATAAATTAAATATTAGTTGTTTGCATAAAATCTGTATGTTAATGTTTTAACAAATAGTAAACAATCTTTTAAAAGTGGGGAAAAAAGTGCTGTGAGAATCATGTTCTTTGATTTCTCAAGTGCTTTTAACACCATCCAGCCCCTCAGATTGGGAGACAAGCTCTTGCAGATGGGTGTGGACGCTCACCTGGTAACCTGGATTACAGATTACCTGACCGAGCAACCACAGTTCGTCAGACTGAAGAACTGTCTCTCTGACACTGTGATCTGCAGCATCTTCAACTTAACACTTCAAAGACCAAGGAGATGGTGGTGGATTTCCGCAGGTCTAAGCCCACTCTGCTACCAGTCCACATTGATGGGGTCAATGTGGAGGTGGTTAGCACCTACAAGTATCTGGGTCTCCACCTGGACAATAAACTGGACTGGTCAGCCAACACTGATGCACTCTACAAGAAAGGGCAGAGCAGGCTGTACTTCCTGAGGAGGCTGTGGTCCTTCAATGTGTGCAGTAAGCTCCTCAGGATGTTCTACCAGTCTGTTGTTGCCAGCATCCTCTTCTATGCAGTGGTATGCTGGGGAGGAAGGACAGGCTGGTAAGGAAGGCTGGCTCTGTAGTGGGAGCTGAACTGGAGTGCATCACTTCACTATCTGACAAAAGGACCCTGAACAAACTGATCAACATCTTGGACAATGAGTGTCACCCACTCCACAGCACTATTGTTAAGCAGAAGAGCCTGATCAGCTGGAGACTTCGCTCACTGCCTTGCACAACCGACAGACTGAGGAAGTCATTTGTCCCCAGGGCCACTGAACTGTTCAATGCTTCACTTAAGGGAAGAGAAGAGATAGACTTCTCCGCATAGTCTGTCGTCTGAGACATATGACAGCTGCAGACAGTTACTGGAGTCACAAGAGTAGCAACTAGGGCATCAGTTACTGGAGTCACAAGAGTAGCAACTAGGGCATCAGTTACTGGAGTTACAAGAGTAACAACTAGGGTATCAGTTGAAATGAAGAGAAAATACCTTTAGATGTCAGGGCTAATGCTACAAAACCATAACTTGCTCTTACAGCTACATTTCTATTACACTTATCAAATGCCACACAAACACAAAGCGTTTAATTTGTTAACACTGGCTGTAGACTATAAAAGTTTGACGTAGGCTAGCCATGGCCTCTTGGGGATCATAAAATACCAGCAGGCTACGTCGAAAGGTGGTAAAGTGTCAGCATTATTTTAGGCTACTTCGTCTGGGAGTTAGAATGTTAACAGGTAGGCTGTTATACTTTTAAATGGCTTTGCAAAAAGTGGATAGAACATAAACAACACTGCTGTCATCTTCTTTAAGAACGTCCCCAAATACTTCCTATACTTCGCACTTTGCTTTTCCAAGAGCCGTCTTCAGCTTCTCTACCGTCTCCACCGGGCTCGGGTTCAGATCAGCCCGCATCACTGACTGCCTCAGAGCTATTTGTAAAATCTTTACAAAAACCTTTGCCTCCGTTAGTGTTAATGGTTGAGCACAAAAACCTGTGGATCTTGGACCTGTTCTCTTTTGTGGATCTTGGACCTGTTCTGTTTTGTGGATCTTGGACCTGTTCTCTTTTGTGGATCTTGGACCTGTTCTGTTTTGTGGATCTTGGACCTGTTCTGTTTTGTGGATCTTGGACCTGTTCTCTTTTGTGGATCTTGGACCTGTTCTGTTTTGTGGATCTTGGACCTGTTCTGTTTTGTGGATCTTGGACCTGTTCTGTTCTGTGTTGAGTTGTAAAGAGAATGCATGTGTGAGCGCGCCTACTGATTAGGCGCACACTAATTGTGCCCACCTGTGGACATGACACTGAACCAATGGGCCCATCACTCCTTGGAAATATAATGGTGTTCTGTGAGGCTCGTAGGATGAAAGTTGCCGTCGCTGGCAGTAGGCTACTCTGGAGGACAGGAGCGTTTTCTTGTGCTTATTTCACACTGGGCATCGGTAGGTGGACTTTTATACTAGGCTAACGTATGCGGTTGTGATTCATCTTGAACTGCAGTATCGTAGTCGGTGGGCTTTAGCTATGTTTGTTTCTCTTGCTAACCAACAAACAAACCTTGGGCTGGAGTGGGCTGCTTGGTTAGTGACGGTAAGGGGGGGGGGGGGGGTGGTGGTGGGCTTTATGGTGGTTTTTAAGGATGTTGGCTGATTGTGCTGTTCCGTATGGCCCATTCTCACTGCAGTGTGACGAAAGCTCCCTGGAATCCTGCCTTATTTCACCCGACATTTGACTAGTAGACTACCCATGTTCATCAAGGTAGGCGATGCATGCTAATGAGCCTAGCAAGTAGCATAGTTGAGTGTTAATGTTCGTAGCGCAGCAATGACGTCTACAGCTGTTCTGTCTTGTCGTAACCAGGCCCTGCCTTTACGTTAGCTATGCCCTGTACATTGGCTCAATATTCCTTTTTTTCCATTTATAGCTGACGCGCCCTCCCTCCTCCACTCTGACCCCTCGGGCCTCTTGCCCATAGCACAAACAAGGCCAAGGTGGGCAGCAATGGCTTACTTGTACTGCCAGTTAACCATGCAATAATGATTGGGGTTGCTACATGGGTTTAGAAATATGTGTATTTGTATGTTATTTATATTTTAAGATTTAAGTGCCTACATTTTGTACTGATTAAAAGTTCTTTGTATTGATAACTGTAAAATTATGACTTGTGGCATGTATGTGATAATTGAAGATGTATGTTATTAGTAAAATCTTGTTTTCTTGTTTGCTATAGATCACAGCTGGCTGTCAGTATGACAGCCTGACCACTGTTTTCCCCTGATTAAATTTAGTTTGTGTTTTTTTTTTTTTTTTTTTTTTGTTTGTATGCCCCCTAGTGGTGACCTGCTCTGTCCTTAGCCCATTATTGTGCCTTCCAACGCCAAGTAGCGGCGCTAGGTTGGTTTATGGTCAGGTTGAGTTAGTTGGTTGTTCATCCCCAGTTTGTTTGTTTTCTGCTTTTCCCCTCTCCTACCCCGTCGGCACTGGCCTAGTCGGCCAGTGTTTTTGAGCAGCCCTCTTAACCATCCGCTCGAGGGCTGCCTCAGTTAATGTTCCCCTCCTGATTTTTCTCCCTTTTACTGGTTTGAGTTTGATTATTTTTATTTGTCTCCTCTTGTCTCCTTGCCCCTCCTAGCTGTGACCGATTGTAATTTTGCTAGATAGCCAATGCCTGTATAGCAGTAGGCTCCTTCTTAGTATATGCCCTAGTGGCCAGTGTGGGTTTCAAACCATTTCATGAGTGTTCTTTAGTGTGATTGATTACTCACTCCTGATGATTGCAGTGTAGTGGCACTTGTGGGTGCGTGTGAGCACAGTTTAGTTCCCTCCTAGTCGAGCGACGGCGTATGGTATTTTGCTAACTAGTGCTTAAAAGACAGTCACAGCTGTACCCAGGTATTTTCCCTGGGTCCTTGTCTTTGTGTTATCCCCAAGTTTATTGAGCTATTATTGTTTGTTTCTGTTCTGACATTCTCCCTGACCAAGTCTCCTTTCCCCCTCCTGGAGCAGTTAAAGAGAAATAAAAAGCAAAAATTATTGACCAAAGCTCTCTGTTCCTATCCATTTATTTGGGTCACCTGCAACACACTTAAGGTCCACCTTGTTACACATGGTATGTAAACACATGAAAAAAAATAATGTATTGATAAATTGCTGTTGTCCCTTGAATTAGCTTTTATGCAAGTTGTAAAAATAGGCCACAACCTAGCTTTGTCATTGTTAGTTGTCATTACCTGTATGTAGTCACGTAGTGTAAACGTTGACTGTAACAAATCAAAAGTACTCACACCGGTAACATGTGCCTCATTGAGATTAAATTCAGGTTGATCTAAACAGTCATGCCCTTTCACCTTGCTTTGCCTAAATGATCAGGTCTTCCTCTGCGTTATAATTGTAATAGTTTTTGGTCGGCTATGACTCTTGAGGGGGTTACAACCCCCTCATCCTCAATGTCAATTGCTACCATGGTGACACTGCAGCTACAAAAAAGACCACAAAACTGCATTTTACGTTGATTTCAGTACTTTTGCAGGAAGGCATTAGCTTTAGATCGTCCTGCAGACCATCACTAGACTGATGAGTTGTGAGAGTCCTGCTCCTGTGTCCTAGTTTGAGGTAGGTTTAACAGCACCATCTAGTGGTGAGAATGAACACATCCTCGGCTGAATGGAGTGTAGGCCTAGGTTTAACAACTGAAATATAATCATCCTAACACTCACATATATTTCTATATCTGACTCAAACCAAAACATTTTTTATTTCCTTAACCTGCCCAAATTATCTTGATACTGATACATAAAAGATTCTAGAATAGGGCAAAAACCTACAGGAATCAGAAAAAAACTACAGGAATGATATATGACAAACATGGAACTAAACATTTAAATAAATCTGTAGGGTAGTGCTGGGTGTGAAATCAACCCATAAACATTATTGTGGCATAGTGTGTTCAGGGATAATGAGCTTAGTAAATATGCTGGAATGGGATACTAGTTTTGCTCTCTGTGGCTAAGATCCTACGGAAATACTGGATGACATAAGTAAAGGCCAAGAACATGATGGATAATGTTGAATAATTTGCACAGGTTACAATAGATTTCATTGTTGCTCAACCCCAATCCTTTAACTTTCTGTGATTCTACAGTGTACACCACTGGTGCTTGTTACAGTGCCTTGCTAGTTAGATCACAAGTTATGTAACCAATTTACAATTTATCACGTTTACACGTATTGGCAAAATGAGTTTGTTTTGAGACAATGAGACAATGTTTTGTTCATTCATTAGCTTGTGTGACCTTTTACACATGCACAGTAACTGCTATCAAAGGGCACTTTTACAATCAAATTATTATTATAAAAACAAAATATTTTGAGAACTGAGGAACTTGGATCTGTGTGTCTTTGTGTTCTAGTGCTGATCTTGTGTTCCTACTCTGGACATGCAGCAGGGGAAGGTAAAAGTGAATTTTATCATTTTTTAAACATGCTGTTGCTTATCCCCACATCACAGACCAGACTCATTTGGTTTTCACCCATACCGTTTTCAGACTAGACGTCTTTATGTCCAGTGTTCCTCTGTTTTCCTCACACCTTCATGTCATGTCTGTCCTGTGATTTGAAAAGAGACTCCCAAAGCTGTTCTGGTGCTGGATCCTGTCCAAACACAGTTCTACACTGGAGAGTCTGTCACTCTCAGATGCGACATAGAGGGGCAGGACACCTCAGGATGGCGTTTCATCTGGTGCAAAGATGGTCAAATTTACTACCCACAAGAAGCCTGGAGAGTCTGGAATGAATACACAGTGCAGCCCCTGCATGTGTCCCATAGTGGTGACTACACATGCTCTGGTGTCAAAAATAACACACACAGCAGAGTGAGTGAGGGAGTGAAACTGCAAGTATTAGGTGAGTTTTGGTCACTTAATGTGAACCATAATCATTATATTCCACTGGATGTGCAAGAAATCTAAGAACAGAGGAGGAATGTCCAGGTCAGTGCCCATGTCTATCTGGGGAGATGTTGAGGTCAGTGCCCATGTCTATCTGGGGAGATGTTGAGGTCAGTGCCTATGTCTATCTGGGGAGATGTTGTTTTCTTCATGTTTTGTTTACTCTCAGAGCTCTGCTCAAACTTAAAGGTGCAGTCAGGTGACACTTCCTATCATGTTAATATTTGAAATCTGGCCCTGTGTCTTCAGTTGCATGTCATTTCCCTCCACAGATCTGCCCACAGCTGCAGTAACTGTAGTGTCTCCTCAGCCTCCCTTCTATCCTGGAGATACAGTCACTCTGAGGTGTGATATAGCAGAACACACACACTGGGGTCAGTATGACTGGTATAAAGACAGTGACCAGATATCCAGCCAGAACAGGAAGACCATCACCATCTCTCTTCCTGATGATGCTGGCCATTACACATGCAAAGGACATGGAGGAATTCGGCCGAGGAATTCTCAGAGCAGTACATCTTTCTCTATCAGTGTCACAGGTGAATACAGATTGATAAAAATTGCAGACAGACTGAGTCTTGATGGTCAGATCACTCATTTAGGGTCATGATAGATGTATAAGATGTATTGTTCTGTCATATGGCTCTTTGTACATTTAATGTTTCTTGACCCACACATTAGAAGTCAGTCAGTAAATGAATCTTTGTCTATGATGTTTCCCTCAACAGATCTGCCCACAGCTGCAGTAACTGTAGTGTCTCCTCAGCCTCCTTTCTATCCTGGAGATACAGTCACTCTGAGCTGTGATATAGCAGAACACACAGACTGGTATCAGTATTACTGGTACAGAGGTAGTGATTGCATTCACCAATGGAATAAACAATCCACCACCATCTACCTCCCTGATCGAGCTGGCCAGTACCACTACACATGTGAAGGCACTAGAGGAAAAAGACCTAAGACCTCCCAGAGTAGTACTCCAGTCTCTGTCAGTGTAAGAGGTGAATACTACTACACCAATGATATTTTATATGATAATTATATCTATTTACTTGAGAGGTTGTATTCATAAACCTAATTACAATTTATTTGTCACAACACAGCTTGTCCAGAGCCTGAACTGACAGTACAAACCAGTCATGTGTTCACTGGAGAAACAGTCACTCTGACATGTGCAATACAGCCTACAAGACACTGGACATATGTGTGGTATAAACATGGGTTGTATTTATTTAAAACCTCTGAGACAAACACCTACACCATCAGCAGAGCCACTATGTCTGACCAGGGGGAGTATATGTGCTATGGACTGAGAGAGAGTAGTGGGACATATTCACCTCAGAGCAATACTGTTCAGATTACAGTGGAAGGTAAGTTCTAAACAGACAAAAAAACAAGTGGAAGGTGATATTGTTTTATGAGTGCTTTCTCTATCTAAAAATTAGTAATAATATACAAAGGTATCATGTCTGAATCATATACTGATACATGCTTAAAATCAAATATTACATGGGCATGTGTTACCAGGTCTTTCGTGATCTAATGAGAACAGTTCACACTCATTCATCTTTGTTCCTCATTCTCTCCATGTGTTCCTGTGCAGAGCTGCCTTTGGCTACAGTGACTGTAGAGCCCAAGAGTCCTGTGTTCACTGGAGAGATGGTCACTCTGAAGTGTGTGATGGAGTCTCTCAGTGGCTGGACATATAAGTGGTATAAGGGGCCCAGCAGAACCCCAGTGTCTGAGGGAAACACCTTCACCATCAGAGGAGCTGCAGAGTCTCATAAGGGCCAGTACTGGTGTCAGGGGGAGAGGAGAGACAGACCCACAGCATCACAACCAAGCAGGAAAATAACTCTTGATGTTAAAGGTAACTACAGTGTGTGTGTGTGTGTGTGTGTGTGTGTGTGTGTGTGTGTGTGTGTGAGTGTGAGTGTGAGTGTGAGTGTGTGTGACATTCTAACTTTGTTGAGATGTGTTTGATAATGACTGTTTCTTCCTCTTCAGCATCAAAGCCCAAAGTCACATTAAGTCCAGACCACCAGCTCCTCACAGGAGACTCAGTGACTCTGAGATGTGAGTTGTTGGGTGTTTCCTCTGGTTTGGTGTTCTACTGGTACAGAGACACACAGACCTCTGATCCTGTGGCCCAGACTGATGGAAACTCCTACAGCATCAGCTCTGTTAAAGTCTCTGATGGAGGACAGTACTGGTGCAGAGCTGGGAGAGGAGACCCAGTCTTCTATACTCAATATAGTGATGCAGTTGAGATCAAGTGTATAGGTTAGTTTGTTTCATTAGAATATATATACAGTATATATATACATGTAAATATAAAGTTATTGAGAGTATGTGTGTGTGTTTCTATAGTTCACTAATGTCAGTTTAAATGATTCACTGTAATCTACTGTAAAATAGTGCCGTAGTACAGAACCCAGAGCTGCGATACCTTCTGTGGAGATCTGTGCTCTCTGAATGTCACACTAGTTGTGTCTGGATTTCCATGTGGTGGTTCAGCAGACTTTCATCCTTCTAGCAGTGAAGGAAATTCTCATTTTTCTGAAGAACATGTGATTGTCAGTTATAACTATGTCCTGACTTGTACCTTCACTTAGTGATCACGGAGTGTAATATTTCAGATGCTGGGTCTGGGTCTGGGTCTAAGTTGCTGGTAGCAGTGGGTGTGGGGATGGGACTGCTTTTTGCCTTTGCTCTGGTCATTCTACTGGTCCTGCTGTGTCGCTCCCGAAAAGCAAAAGGTAAGAAAACAACAGTGAAAACAACAGTGTTTCACCTGATACATTTCATAAGTAAATATGCAGACTTTCAACAAGAAGAGAACAGATTACATATCACATCATAATGTTTATTCTAAAAGTCCTCTTTTTGAAATTCAGGTTCAGTTTCAGTGACGCCAAACCCGTAAGTATTTTTCCTCATAAAGTCACATTCTAATGAATGGGGAGCCAAGACGCTTTGAATATGTTTCTTATCCACTACACAGTCATCAATAAAGTGTGTGTGTCGGCCCCAGCTGTGGCGCAACTGGCTGGGGCACCTGCACTGCACGCTGGCGACCCGGGTTCAATTCCCGCCCCGTGGTCCTTTCCGGATCCCACCCCAACACTCTCTCTCCCACTCACTTCCTGTCAATCTCCACTATCCTGTCAACTAAAGGCATAAAAGCCCCAAAAAATATACTGAAAAAAAAAAAAGTGTGTTTGTGTGTAAGTTCTATGGGTCTTGCCAGCCATCCATTACACACCAGTGTATTACACTCAAAGAAGTTCTTCTTTGACTGATGAGAGGATCTCTGTCTTTCTCAAGTGGTCCACAGCAAAGCAACAGTCGCAGTTCAACCTCACAGACAAGAGTTTTAGGTAAGAGATTTCACCCATATAATTTACTCATGTCTTCTGACCCTATCTTAACAGTCTGAAATGTACCATCTGAAGCGGATGGTTTAAATACATTTAGGGCGTGTCCAGTCCAAAATCGCTATCATGGTGGCGTAATAAGTTTGCCAGACGCATAGTTGAAAAGGGTTGTTCTTATGTTTCTTAATTAGTCATGGGTGTGTTTTGGGCAAAACATCCTTTAAACCAATGAGAGTGACATCTGTCATTCCCTTTAATAGCAAGCTGAGCAACTTCATACAGCGCATCAGTATTTTGACAGTCAGCACATTTGAAGGAATCTGCTTGCACGTGAGACCATGTATGGAACACAGGGATTCCACTAAACCTTGTTTTACTAAAACCTGTGTGTGACTAGCAGAGTATAGCCTACATGCATATGCAGTCACCTATTATTTGAACTCATAGGCAAACTCATAGGCAAACTCATAGGCAAAGTGAAACTTACTTCACCGTGGTTCCAAAGGCAACTGCAGAAAACAGTTTCACACTTGCACTTGCATGCCTTTCGCTTCTGACCAGGTTTTTCTTGGTCAGTGCCGTTATGATTTCTAGTGGCTTTAAGTTGAGATTTTTGGATCATGCGCCTGACCACACCTAATTTTTTGGTTGACACGCCCGTGTGTGCAATGTTCAATTGAACTGGAGTCATCTTAATTTATCCTTTAGTTATTCATCTCTTCCTGAGTCAGGAAACTCATTGAGTTCAAGTATGGAGTGTTTCAAGGGGGAAGCAAGTAATGACATGTGTTCATTGTACACTGAAGGCTGTAGTATCCTCCCATGGCTCCTATCCTCCCACAGAAACCAGTAGCAATTTTAGAAGACACAAAGCAATTTACAGCAAAACTACCTCTAGTGATGGAGCTCATTTTTTGTGGTCTGCATCTTCCACTAGGTGGTGCTGTGGCTGGAACCGGTGATGTGGTCTATGCCGAGATTGAGCTGAAGGATACAGACAAGAAAAAGAAAGGTCTGTTATGTAGAATGTATACTTCACGCGTCTTCAAGACATCTGATTAATGTGTTGCAATTAAAGAAATACTCCGGAGTAAAAATGACCTACAGTAGGGCAACTTCACCACACTTCCACAGAAGTGTAATTATACAGTATGTTGAGAATTGCCAATGGTATAAAATGGTTCCCCACAGACTTCCATTGTAGACCATTTCATTGCTAATGCAAACAATGCTCTTGCTCAAAACTCCACCAATTAACTTAATTTTTCTCTAAAATGAAAGTTTGAACTTGGTATCTACCGTAAATAGGTCCTTTAGGTCCTAAAGGAGTATTCCTTTAACACATTAGCGCAGATAAGCCTTTAGTTGTGTGACCTGTTTTTAAACTTGTTCCAGCCAAGAGAGGTGCAACAATGTCAGACACGCTGTACTCCCTCCTGAGGCCAGTGAAGAGTCCAGGTCAGTTCCTGAGCCATCTCGGTCTCCAGCAATAGCTGGACACACACATATTCTGAACTCCGCAACAGCCTTTGCTCTGGGCTCTTGTGGCTCATAATTATAATAACCTGTTTGTCTTTACAAAGTTAAAAAGTTATAATTGAAGTATTTAACGGATGATTTTATTCAAAGCGACAGACTCACGAAGGGGGATTCAGGAATCAAAACCCAGACCAATTGTATGTCTGGTGGTGACATTTCCACTATTCCACCACATCCAGAGTTATTTAATTTGCACATTTACTGATGAATTGAAGAAAACACAAACATCTCATAGGTCTTATCCATGGAGAGTTTCACTGACGTTTTCTTTCAGTCTAGAACTAGGCTTAATATATATATATATGAAACAGGAAAATGACCCAAGTCTAGGACTAGGACTAACTCTCTCTGGTCATGGTGTCTCTGCAGTAGGCTCAGATGGAGGTGGGGACGGATCCAGTGATGTGACGTATGCCACTGTTAAACCAAAGAAACACAAGAAACAAGGTAAAGTGAACATCCTTGCCCTCTGCCTATAATTCAACATTACAAGATTAAGTCATTTCTGAAGAGTTCACAATTCTTCATAAAGGCAACAAAATTATACTAAATTATACAAAATTAGATGAGGCTTACATGTTTTATTTTCTAACATGAAGATTCAGCTGGCCCCAGTGATGTCACATATGCTGATGTACAGATTAAGATGAAACCACTGGGCAGTAGAGGTGAGTCATATTTCTGTCCTCTAAAGCAACAGTATGCAGGAATGTATAACTTTCTGTTTTCACTGGTAACTCATATTGGTATCTTCATTATGATGGTATAGTGATATGAAGGACTATATAAGCCTGTTGTTGTCATATGCACCACATTGTCTGGTGATCTGATTCATATACCCCATGAAAATGGAAGAAAAAACAGTCATAGCAAGCCTTTTCTTAGTGACAGCTGCACTTTTTATTGACGATTTAGGTAAGGTTTAGATAAGAGGTATTTAGCTTGCTTGTTTTAAACCAAATGTCCTTACTGTTGTGCTAACTTGAAGCTGCATTTTGTTAAAGCCAAACCAATGAACCAACCAGAGGAACACCTTTACTCTGCTGTGAAGCCTGGTTGTTCACCAAGTAAGGAATAATGTGAAGATAGGTTGTGATGGACAAAAGTACAGAGGAAATGGAAAGCAATCTGTGGAGTTTCTTGTACATATGTACAACGTTTATAGAAGTTAATTTGGAAGAATTAATTTAGGGAATATTTTAGACTTGGATATTTCTTGGCAGAAGAATGATTTATCTATGAATAAATCGTTACATTTCTGGTTGCTGTGCCTTTATTTTACGAAATCTTGCCAGATATGTAGCAACCTTAGCAATAAACCATTCGAGTCTGTATTATAAGCAACATTGAATTTAGAACAGCTAAGGGGCCTTGTTAGTCACAACGCGCTAGCTATGCTAGCTATGATGATTTAAATCATCTTAAAATGATGACTAAATATGTATTTTTTTTTTTCAAATGTATATCAGAAGATGTGCTACAACTGGTATTTTTACCACAGGATTTCTTTTTAAAATTGATATATGTTAAAGCTATCTTTTTTAGAAAATATGCACCTCTAGGAAACTTGCCAGTGGAATCTTGCCAGTGGAATGTGTATTTCAAATCAAAAAGTATTAATCTTATCAAATGTAAAGTTGCTTCAGTGACTGTAGAGACAAAAGTTCTCTTAGTATCACATTTTTACTAAATATATATAATTTACCGAGTTTATCTCTAACAGAGTTGACAGATTTTTCTCTTATTACATATTTTTTTAAAATAAATACTTTAAGTCTTACATGTTTAAGCTCAGCAAATACTTGTCATGTTAACTTTGAAGTGTGTTCTATGACTATAAAAAGTTTAATGATTAAAAACTTTTTTTGGTTTCTCTCTACAATTGAAATGTACCCCGAATTATAGAATGACCCGCTTATTGCTTAAATTTACAATTAAATAGTCATGGACAGAATTGATTGCATTAAAAATTAAACTGATTAAGTTGTCCTCACATCAGCCTATTGTAGTCACTTTGGTAACACGTTGTAATAACTAGACACAATTTATAATTTATTAAGCATGTGTAAACAATTAGTAAATTTGTTCATCATTTGTAAAGTATTGTTCCTACATTAATTCTCATCAGTAAAGCATTTGTACACACAGTTCTAAATGGTTTGTTCATAGTGAATAAGCCCATATATAAAATATGTTTATTAATTGTTTTACTTAATAAATGATACAATAATAATTTGTTAATGAAGTAATATTTCCATTATATAACAGTTGTTAAGGAATTGTCTCCAGTTAATAACATCAGTTACACTACCTCCACCTGGTGAAAAGCACCATCATGCAAAAATGTCTGCACTCTTCTTCTACACAATGTTAAGCATTTATTAAGCATTTGTAAACTAGTATTAAATGCTGTGTTCCTCGTTTGTAAAGCATTAATCCTAAATTAATTCTTATTGGTAAAGCATGTGTACACAGGAAATGCACTACACTGTTCTTCCTGCACTTTTTACAGTGCATGAAAATGCACTGTACTGTTCTTCCTAGGTTTCTTCTTAAAATAAGAACAAAATAAGAGCAAAGCTCTGGAAGAAAACACCAAACCTAGCACCAAGGATCAAGGTTTATTTTTCCAAAAAATGCAACAGGATGAATCATGGGAACACCAAGTGTACCAATAAACACCTTGTCACCATATGTACGTACCAAGCTTCCATGACCATGGCTAAAAATTATAAATAAATGTTAAAATGATAAAGAAATTGTGTGAGACTACAGTTGACAAACGTGCATTACGTTATAAAGGCCTCTAGCAATCAAAACACCACTATCCCTCCTTCATCTCACACACACACACACACACACACACTCGCTCCTACGGTACCTATATGGTTTGTATACTGCACCATTAAAAGAATATAATCTGGCCCCACCAGTGACTCGGGGTGGATTCCCGCCCCGTGGTCCTTTCCGGATCCCACCCCGACTCCCTCTCCCACTCATTTCCTGTCACTCTCCACTATCCTGTCAATTAAAAGCCCAAAATGAATGTGTTTGTGTTGTATGTATGCTGCTGAGACCTTGAATTTCCCCTGGGGATCAATAAAGTATCTATCTATCTATCTATCAAAAAAATATACTTAAAAAAAATAATATAATCGGTTAAACCTCATCAAACTATAACTATAACTGAACTATAAAGCAAACATCATTTGATCTGTATGAACTGAGCTAGCGAGTGTGAATATGAATAATAATCCAAATAAAGAGGAAGAGGATGACAAAGACAAACATAAAGAAATTCTTAATAAAAGTTATGAATGTGGTGGCAGAGGTCATGAATGTGGTGGCAGAGGTCCTGCATGTGGTGGCATGTTTCTGCATGAAGCTGGCCTCCTCTTTCACGGTCACGGTCACCTCCGCGGGCATCAGCCTGAGCTCGGACGGCCTCTTTGTGGGGAGGAGGAACGGGTAGACTGGCACCTGGCACGGGACGTCGTCGTACGTGTGAATCTCTGTGCCGTCCAGAGCATCCAGAAACCTCACGCTTCGGGTGGGTGGATCCTTCAGGGTCAGAGGTCGCCACAGCTGCACCCGCACCACACGGGGTCTCCTGGTCAAGTGTAGAGTAGTCGTGGAGGTGAACAGGGACTGGGACAGGAACTGGTACCCAACACCTACAGTAAATGAAAAGGACTACAGATCATGTTTGTCCACTTGCCTTCCCATGATGGTAGTTTAACACAGCAGCCAACTGAAATACTGCACAAAATAGCCACTTGATGATTCATATGAAGGCTTTGCAACTTTAGAGTACCTGATCTCTGGATGTGTGTGTGTGTGTGTGCGTGTGCGTGTGTGCGTGTGTGTGTGTGAACTTTAGAGTACCTGAACTCTAGATGGTATGTGTGTGTGTGTTTGTGTGAGTGTGTGTGAGTGTGTGTTGTCTTCCAGACCAGGAATAAATGCTGAGAAATCAACTCTTCGCCTCCTCTGCATCACTTCTAGCCATAGAAAGACTTTTTTAGTTATAATTCATGTAACTGACTGGTTAAAGTCGGTTACACATTGTCCCCCGAGAAACTAGGGGGTTAAGTGCCTTGCTCAAGGGCACAATAGTGGAGACCAGGAATTGAACCCACAACTTTTTTGGCTACTGCCTGCTAACTCAGCTCCTTAGCCGCCATGCTACCACCGCCCCACCTAATCTCTGCGTGCGTGCGTGCGTGCGTGCGTGCGTGCGTGCGTGCGTGCGTGCGTGCGAGCGTCCGTGCGCTTTAGAGCACCTGATTTCTGAACGGCATAGAAACATCCGTCTGGACGACTAAAAAAGTGTCTGAGGATCATTCGGTAGGTCATCAGTCCCAGCATCCACTCTGCATTCTCATCTCCCACGTTGATGTCCCAGGAGTGGAAGTTGTCGTCAGTGATGCCCTCTGACCCCGGCACTGAGAAGAGAGGCCACTCGCTGTCCACCCTGCTGACACTGGTCAGGTCATCTGACAGAGTCAGGAAGCGGAGGTCTGCATTTGGGTCCAGGGTCACCGGATCTGGAAAAGTCAGTGGAGATTAAGTTAGATTAAGAAATACAGACTCAAGGGTTTAATTACAAACAACAGGGAAGAAGATGGTGAGTGTGTGTGTGTGTGTGTGTGTGTGTGTGCGTGTGTGTGTGCGCGTGTGTGTGAGAGAGAGAGAGAGAGAGAGAGAGAGAGTTATTGGAGGACACTTGCAGTATGGTGCTCTCCCCTTCATTTTCTCCCAGACTCTGAATTTCAGATTCCCCACGTGCTTGGCGACGTTGATATTCAATGTTGCTGGAGCTGGCAAGCCTGGAAACGCTGGTAGGTCAGACTCGGAGGTCTGTGCTCTGAAATCACACACAAACCGACGCACATGAGCCACCCGGCAACAGTAACCAAACACCATAAACACACTACAGTCTAGGGGGTACCTAACAATTGAATACTGCCTGCCGCGCAGAGGAGGCTTCTATAAGACGACAGGTGAAGCAGTGCTAAAATAAAATGACCAAAAAATAAATAAATAAATCTTACAACACTCACATTTTCGGTCCTCTGAAACAGAAATGCAGCCACTAACACAAGCTGTTTACCTGAATTATATTCTGTGAGTGTAAAACAGTGCCACCCTCACCCGCGGTGAAATTAATTCATGGTGAAACAGGGAATTAGGTGAATCAGACTGCTTCATCAACTTTTCATTCATTAATTCATTTATTTATTCTCGGAGGTTCATTGAGGGTATTCCTCATTTTCATTGAAGCCGAGATTACAGTAACAATGAAATAACAAAAAAATTGTAATTGTGTCCAAAAAGTATAGGCCTACAAATAAAACAAAATAAAAATGAATGATAAGATAACCTGGATGGAGGAGGAAGGAAAAATAAAAATGCATGAAATATTAATAATAATAAAAATAACTAGATGTACCGCATAGCGGTACAAAATATGACCGCCGCTCAGTCCTGTACATCCGTTCCGCGAAAATAAATCACACTTCAATTTGTCTCCATATTTTACTCCATCCCCCACTCTTGAAACTTTTGTGTATGCTTGTTTGGCATGCCTGAGTGTGTGTGTGCGGCTGCATACTTTAAAGTCGCCATGTCAACATTAAACTCGACATTTCAAGAATAAAGTTGAAATGTAATATCGACTTTAATCTCGACGTGTCGAAATTAAACTCAACATTTTAAGAATAAAGTTAGTTTGGAGAGAGAACAACCGCTCGGGACGATTGAAAGGGAGGACGAATGAAACAATGCAACAAGTGCAACAATGATTAGACATAGGCCTATATCATGTGGACAAAACATAGAACATATTAACCTACGTTGCTCAGCCAAATACTTTGCTGTTAGGTCCTTATGACGGAGTTACAGGCGATAAATGCGATGGTCAAAAGTAGCCTAAACGTCATAGCGGTTTATTTATTTATTGTAGGCCTATTATTAAAGTGTTGTTCTAAACATTTAGTTGTTGCTTAAGCAATATAGCACGAGTGAGAGTGCGGTTGGTCATGGATATTCCCACGGGGGTGTTGTTCGGCCGTAGCCACGAGGCCGGAGGCCGAGTGGCGCAGGCAACAATAATTTGTCAATGTCTTGTATGTGGAGCGCTTTGGGTTGCACTTTGTGCATGTTAAATGCGCTATACTAAATAAAACTGACTTGACTTGACTTGACTAGATCCTAATAGAAAGCTGTTAGCTTCCCTAAGCTACAGGTAGGCTTATAAGGTAGGCCTATTTACAACATAAATTGTCAATAGGCTATGCTGGCGACACAAATAAAATCTCCTTTGGAAACCAATGGCTTACGCCTTACAGTATCAAGCGGACTTAAACTGCCATATCGTGGCGAAAAGTTGTAATAAAATTCACGCAGCTCCATGAGTCAAGGAAAGCGCGAATGAAGTAGCCACTTCTAAATGGGACCCACTACAAAGCTTAAGGTGTGTTGCTAAAGCAGCCATAATGAAATGAAGGTGTAATTGTTTGGATACTTCACACACACGTGCTTTTTAATTTCACAGACTACAACTACCAAGCTGGAATCAAAGCACATCGATTCCCCTCTCACACTCTGCACGCACTTAAAACAAAATAAACAGGCGTCTCAGTCTCACGCATGTATAGGCAAAACTGTATCAGACCGGTGTAACGTTGGTAAATCTTCCATTGCACAGAATGATTTTTGTAGCACATGCAACAAATGACAGTCGAAAGATACAATTACAGTGCTGCTATCAATTTGCTTGGTATAACCGCATTTATAGTTTTCTACAAATGCAATCAATCAAATTGGCCTCCATCATCACTCAACCAACGCTAACGGTAACATTACCTAGGTCCTTATTGATATTATAAGATTAACGTACCTGCAGTAAAAACCAAGCATGTCCGATAAACATCCTCAGATTTATTTCGGCTTCAAGAAGAAATGGGAATTACATTTCATGTGAACATCATCCTATCCTTATTAGACGTTCTCTGCGGTAAACTACAGTCCTTGTAGGAAGCGTCCATTGTTTTTCCAACCCACTTTTAACTTCCAACAAAATTACGTCTCACTGCAACGATGCGCCATCTAGTGGACAAACGACTACTTATCGCCAATACTGGAAATGCAGCCATGATGATGATGATGAATATATATTTTGGCTTTCTTTTAATCCTACTGAATTTGTAATTATGTATCGGACGTTCTAATACCGATAGTATGTGGGTGCCTGTGTGTGTGTGCATGTGTATATGTGTGCACCGCCATCTACAGGCCAATGAGTGTACAGTCACTAAATGTACACATAATCTATTTTTTTTAAGACCCCCCCATGGATGAAATTCTACGAAACTTGGCATACCCCCAGAGAATGCCAGGTCAATCATACAAATAAAATTTGGTGCAGTTCTGAACATCTTAACTGAAGATAGGGGCGATTAAAGCAGAATAATATTGCATTTTCATTTTTTACCGGGGGGGTGCAAATCACAAATGAGTGATTATGGGCCAGATTGATGTGGGCCCTTGAGACCAACATACCATAAAAGATTCTTCATCCTCGGTGCCACGGTTCAGGTAGTTATTTAGGAAAATCGGGGGGCCCAGCACGGGGGGGGGGGGGGGGAGTGGCCCCCGGGGACGAAACAAATTTTTTCCGTAAAAGTCTAGTGGGGCTACATACCCACCAAATTTCATGTGCCCCGGTGGTTCGGTGTCCCAGGTATCGTTGACCAAAAATTCAGGGGATAAAAAAAAAAAAAACTTTGACAATCCCTATATGACCGCTTCTAAAAAAAACTTTGACAATCCCTATATGACCGCTTCGCTAGCGGCGGTCATAATAATGAATTATTTTTAACTAGTAATGAATCTAAGGGCAGACTGATGGACTGAGTCCAGAGCTTTAGGTGAAGAAGCAGTAGCATTTCTATAGATCACCATGGTCTAAAACTGACACAAAAAATAGTTGTTAAAACTGACACATAAATAAAACTTGTTTCCTACTTCTCATAGGAAGGATGGCTTTGTCTCTGTAGAAGAAACCCTTTTTTGTCTCAGTTTTTTTTACCAGTTGGCTATATGGTGATTAAATGTGAGTTTCTCATCCAGCCAGATACCAAGATATTTGTACTCAATGTTGGAACCATTACAGTGGATATTTGCACACCATTAACCTCAATGTTCCTTGCTCTAGCATATATTGAGTATTCTTTTCATTTAGTACTAATTTAATATTAAGAAGAGCTTCTTGAAAAACATTAAATGAAAGTCGATTTAGCCGATTTAACAGCTTAACGAGCCAATAAGTGACCCGGAGGTAAGCCAACGCCCCCTCTAATGGACGGGATGGGGAAGTGAAAGTGTTGTGTCTAATCTGTGCATCTAATTGCTATCCTAACAATGTGCACCAACACAATCACAACACAGAGAATTGTGTTGTAGGAGCAGGCTTCACTCAGTTTCTTATTTATTTTTGAGAGTGCTTGGCCAAACGTATAAGTAATTACCAAAGAAGAAAAGGCCGCACTTTGCATACAAACGTGTTTATTGCACAAACAATAAACATGCAATAAAACACGTTTGTATGCAAAGTGGGGCCTTTTCTTCTTTGACAATCACAACACAGATATAGTATGTAAGTGTAAGTATATACTCTTTTGATCCCGTGAGGAAAATCTCTGCATTTATCCCAATCTGCCTACTGGTCGGGGTTTGAACCGGCAACCCTCCGGATACAAGTCCGAAGCGCTAACCAGTAGACCACGGCTGCGCGCGCACACACACACACACACACACAAACACACACACACACACACACACACACACACACACACACACACACACACACACACACACACACACACACACACACACACACACACACACACACACACACACACACACACACACACACACAAAAATACTGTAGACAGATACACACCATTGCAAACAGATTTAGCGAGAATGTTTTGTAAACATGAATAGAGAGAATGCAAACATATTACTTGGATTAAGTGTGATTTTGAAAAATAAATTCACATAAAGTTGCCACTTACTGTAATAGGATAGAGTTGAAGTCCTGAAAACACAGAGCACAAAAGCAAATAAATTACAGTATTACACACACATTTTCACAACAGCAGATACACTTACATAAATGTAAAATCTGATGCACTGTACTAGTGCTAACCAAAGGGGTTTATCTACATCTGCAGTCCTGCAGATTATAAATTATGTACATTTACATCATTTATTTAGTATTGATGAGTGTACATATTGTGACATAGTGTTGCCCTGGCTACAACAGTCTCAACAGTCACCTGCAGGAATCTGATGGCATCTTTTTTCTCCATCTTTTCCTCCAGGTCTTTCAGTTTCCGTGAGAGGTTGCTAATCTGTTCGTCAGTCTTGGCCTTCCAGACGCTGCTGCAGGATTCCGCCTCCTGTCTGAACGCGCTCAGTCTGTCCGCCTCCTCGTCCACTAGGAACTTATGGAGCTCCTCAAAGTCCTTCTTCATCTTCCTCTCTGTGTCCTCAATTTGGCTCTTTCAAAGACATTGCATACACATTGCATAAACTATAAGGCCTAATACACATCGCATACACATTGCATACACTATAAGGCCTAATACACATCGCATACACATTGCATACACTATAAGGCCTAATACACATCGCATACACATTGCATGCACTATAAGGCCTAATAGACATCGCATACACATTGCATGCACTATAAGGCCTAAATTAGACATCGCATACACATCGCATGCACTATAAGGCCTAATACACAGTCTCTGATAATAGACAGTCTCTCTGATAATAGACAGTCTCTCTCTGATATAACATAATCAAAATGGCAGCATAATCAACTTTTTTTTATTAAAAAAAAGTAATAAGATATAACAACTAACTAACATTAAACTATTAAACTATTGCACAGTGATGCTGAGAATGATCAACAAATCCAACAGCATTCCGAATTTCTGAATAGTTTAAGATGACCAGAGTTGCTCAATGTGCCCAGAGTGACATATTGCTGAGGTCAAGGTCTGCTTAATATTTTCCTGCAGCTGCAGCTCTCAGTTTCCATGTTGTTAGTCATTAATATTAATATATAAAACATTGCAGTCATTAATATTAATATATAAAACATTGCAGTCATTGATATTAATATATAAAACATTGCAGTCATTAATATTAATATATAAAACATTGCAAGTCATGTTGCACAGCACACAGCACATGTCTGTTGAGGCACAAAGACACAGTTTAGTACATGCCCTCATAGCACAGCTTGTAGGCACTTTATCTGCTTTATCCGCTAGTCGGCTAACTTGCGTCAGATAGCACCAATTTTTTTCCCGACCGACAGTATTCCGTGAACATGATCAGCTGAGCTCTGTGTTAAAAATGGCCAGAGTTCTCCTTTAATCAAACAATCATTTCATAAGTATATTTTAGATAAGCTCATTTACTATGAACAAACCCTTTACATAACTGTGTAAACAAATGCCTCACGGAGGAGAATAAATGTAGGAATAATGCTTTACAAATGAGGAACAACAAGGCATTAAGTAATAGTTTACAAATGCTTAATAAATGCTTAAGAGTGTGTAGTACAAGAATACAGAAACTTATCAATGGCTTTAGGTGCTGCTAGCCAGATGGAGGTAAATAAATAAAAACCTGCATAGCTACTTAAAAGACATCAAATGGCGTGCCTGACCTCTGAAGTTCACAAAGCCATTTGATCTTCCTGGTTTTGTGCAACTATTAAACTTTAGGTCACATAAGGTTACCTTAGCATCCTTCATGTTATTGGAGTTTAGAATGGTGCCGTTTTTGAGCAAATGCAGTGTCTGTTTTAGTGGTCTCATTGCTGTTGACAGTTTTGCCTGTGGAAAACATAACAAACAATAAAGGTGAACATATAGTGCTCAAATGGCACGGAACACAGAGATCAATACAAAAAATATGCAATTTCACAATGTGAAACTCTCAGTTCTCTGTTGGTTTGTTAGAGATAACAAAACAGACTTCACACATAATAGCCTAAACTGTAAAGTTGTAAAACTGTTGAGAATTAGCTGTCTGTAGTTGTTTTCTGGTCCATAGCTATAGTGGGCCTATAGTGAATAATTGTGCACTGCACCTGTAAATTGGGATTTAAAGGAACCATATGTAAGAAATGTATTTCAATTAATCATAAAATGGCCCTGATATGTCACTGACATTAAGAAGTCATGTTCATTTCAAATACTTATATCACTGACAACAGTAGTCCGGCCAGGATATTGTCATTTTAAAAAGTTGCAGCCCTCAACTGATGTTTTGTGTTTTGTCATGTCATGTTGTGTTTTGGCCTGATGCGCCACCCTCCACCTATCTACTAATCACAAAGTCAATAATGTTTCGGCATCCGGGTTGGCAACCTCAAGTCAGGGGGGAGGGGGAGGGGATACACCGCTCTACAGTAATTTGAAAGTGATTGCAGTACCAGTTTTGGCCACAATCTTACATATGGTTCCTTTAATAAAAATGTCTATTATTGTTGGACCTGGCCCTGCTTCCAGGTAATTTGTAAATCCAACTACTGGATGCAGGTAGTAGTACAGTGTAGCTGTAAGTAAATAAATACCAGTAAGCTACTTTCAGTGCAGCTTAAAGGTCACCCCACATTCTTATCTTTCACTGATCATTCACAATGAATATGCAATGACTGTGACCGGCTGAACAGGATTGTTCTTAAATTCCTTTAGCATGTTCTAGCATAAACAGCAACACATACTGTAAGTGTCATCATGCTCGTGCATTGCTTCACCTTGCGTTCCTTCAGTGCTTTCTGCACTGATACTACGCGGTGGCCCCTGTGTCCGTTGTTCTTACACTGTGAGCACACAGGCTGCTCTTCCGTCTCACAGAAGAACGCCAGCCTCTGGGTGTGCAACGAACACAGCCAAACCCTTTGCTCTTCCTCCTTCTCCTCTTTCTTCCTCCTTCTCTGGGCCTCGGCATCTCTCTGCTGCTGTTGCTGCTGCTGCTGCTGCTGTTGCCGGAAGGACTCGCAGGTGCTCCTGAGGCTGATGTTGAGGAGGGGCTCCTGGGGCTGATGTTGAGGAGGGGCTCCTGGGGCTGATGTTGAGGAGGGGCTCCTGGGGCTGATGTTGAGGAGGGGCTCCTGGGGCTGATGTTGAGGAGGGGCTCCTGGGGCTCCTGGGGCTGATGTTGAGGAGGGGCTCCTGGGGCTCCTGGGGCTGATGTTGAGGAGGGGCTCCTGGGGCTGATGTTGAGGAGGGGCTCCTGGGGCTGATGTTGAGGAGGGGCTCCTGGGGCTGATGTTGAGGAGGGGCTCCTGGGGCTCCTGAGGCTGATGTTGAGGAGGGGCTCCTGGGGCTGATGTTGAGGAGGGGCTCCTGGGGCTGATGTTGAGGAGGGGCTCCTGGGGCTCCTGAGGCTGATGTTGAGGAGGGGCTCCTGGGGCTGATGTTGAGGAGGGGCTCCTGGGGCTCCTGAGGCTGATGTTGAGGAGGGGCTCCTGGGGCTGATGTTGAGGAGGGGCTCCTGGGGCTGATGTTGAGGAGGGGCTCCTGGGGCTCCTGAGGCTGATGTTGAGGAGGGGCTCCTGGGGCTCCTGAGGCTGATGTTGAGGAGGGGCTCCTGGGGCTGATGTTGAGGAGGGGCTCCTGGGGCTCCTGGGGCTGATGTTGAGGAGGGGCTCCTGGGGCTGATGTTGAGGAGGGGCTCCTGGGGCTCCTGGGGCTGATGTTGAGGAGGGGCTCCTGGGGCTGATGTTGAGGAGGGGCTCCTGGGGCTCCTGGGGCTGATGTTGAGGAGGTGCTCCTGGGGCTGATGTTGAGGAGGGGCTCCTGGGGCTGATGTTGAGGAGGTGCTCCTGGGGCTGATGTTGAGGAGGTGCTCCTGGGGCTGATGTTGAGGAGGGGCTCCTGGGGCGAGGAGCGGTGGCAGATGGGGCAGTGGCGGCCCGGGCTGGACCTCCAACTTGCGTTCAGGCACTCGCGGCAGAAGCTGTGGCCACAGGCCAGCAGCACGGGCCCCCGGAAGATGTCGCAGCACACGCTGCACGTCAAGTCGTCCTCCAGAGACGAGGCACAGGCAGCCATAAGAGACAGAGGGTTAGAAAGGCAGAGAGAGAGAGAGAGAGAGTTGCTTTAAGAATGAAGGAACAAGAGCAGTACAGAATAAGAACAAGAAGAGGGAAATATGAAGAATCTGTGTAGATCAGGAATAAGGAGAGAGAGAGAGAGAGAGGGAGAGAGAGGGAGAGAGACAGAGATCAATAAAGGAAACAGGTCCGTTATAATTCAACAAGTTACTATGTTGCAGTTTAAGTGTTTTGCTGAGGAGTCGGTATGGACTGAGTTTATTTGAATGTTTATGTTCAGTTTTTATTTGTATTTTATATTATATTACTATTACCACTGCTTTATTATTATTTGATGTACTCTTTACTTTAATATGTAGGCATTTTGTATTGTATTATTACTTGTTATTTTGTTATTATTGTTATTAATAATTTGTAAAGCTCTTTGGGTCAACCCATAGCTATGTTATGTGCTATGTAAATTCACTTGACTTGATTTGAATGGCTTCTTTGGAAAACATGCAGCTAAAGGAGGAGCTTAAAGTAGAGAGAGTGATATGAGAAAGAGATCAGAAGAGAGAGAGTAGAGAGAGTGATATGAGAAAGAGATCAGAAGAGAGAGAGAGCAGAGAGAGTGATATGAGAAAGAGATCAGAAGGAAAAGTAGGTCATACACTTTGGACATTTCTTTCTTTCATAAAAAACATTAATAGGCTACACCATGGGCTGTTTATTTGCACCCTGGCGCATGGCGTAAAACTCGTTTTCCACCCGTGCAAAGTTTAATTCCTTATTTTGCACGTTTATTTTTTTTAAACAATGCGCCCAGGGGTGTGGCAATTAACAAGTTAGGGAGTGGCTTAGCGCATTTCCTAAAAATCGCTATTGTACACCTGGTCAGAAGTCTATGGTGAGTTGTTTATGTTATTTTAAGAGCACATTGTCAACAGTCATATTGGCGGGTGCACAACGCACCATCCTTCTATCATCCATGAATGCACACCAGCGCTAGCCCTGGCAGCAAATGTAATTTGCTGCAGCTAGGGGCGCGTCTAGCTTTCTAGGCTACACCAGCGCACGTCCATGCAAAACATTACAAATTGCACAATTACAATGGGAAACATAATTAGTATAAAGATATTACGAAATACTGTACATCTCATGATGAGTAGTTATTCACCATCATTTGCAAATTGGTAATGACGGTTAAAAGTGATTAGGAGAGAGGCGAGAGACACGTATGAGCACAGCTGAAGACGCACTGTCACGAGATATAAGCAACTCCTCTGCAGGATAAATGTTTTTTTATTCAGCAATTGAGCTGAATAAATTGAATTTGAGCAATATTAGGGTAATGACTGATTAGAAAACCTAGCAACACCTTGTTGCACCATGCGCTCGACGTTTGATAACGAAAACCCTCCCAATGTGGACTGGACATCCTACTAAATTTGAATAAGCTTTTGACGAGTGACGATGCGCTTTTGACTGTTATGATCGGGCCCAAAATGTAAGATCGTGGCCAAAACTTGTACTGCAATCACTTTCAAATTACTGTAGAGCGATGTATCCCCTACCCCTCCCCCCTGACTCGAGGTTGCCAACCCGGACGCCGAAACACTACCGACTTCGTGATTAGTAGATGTGGAGGGTGGCGCATCAGGCCAAAACACAACATAACATGACAAAACACAACATCAACATCAGTTGAGGGCTATAACTCCACTTTTTAAATGACAATATCCTGGCCGGACAACTGTATTTAAACAAATCCGACTGTTTATATAGGCAGCTCACACTTAGCTCTAATGTGCACACATACCCCACCACAAAACAAACTCAAAACAACGCACAGTATGTAGAGCTATGGTTGAAGTATATAAGTATAAGTATATATACTCTTTTTGATCCCGTGAGGGAAATTTGGTCTCTGCATTTATTCCAATCCGTGAATTAGTGAAACACACACAGCACACAGTGAACACACAGTGAGGTGAAGCACACACTAACTCCCTTCCAGATCAGATATCAAAAATCCAGCATAAAGCTAGGTTCAAAAAAACAAGTAAAGCGATATCTCATGGCTGATTGCACTGAATCCTAGTATGTACTACTGAATCCTAGTATGTACTACTACATCCTAGTATGTACTACTGAATTTTACTTTTGTTTACTTACTTATTCTTTTTCCTTTTTGTCATTTTATCTTTTGTTGTTGATGTTGTCGGTTTTGTGTGTTGATGGTTTAGTTATTTATTCTTTTCCTGTCTTTCTTTTGTTTGTCTGTTTTTATATCTTTTGTCTTGTATATTGTTTTCTTGTTTGTTATCTGTTGTGTTTGGACCCCAGGAAGAGTAGCTGATGTTTTCTGCATCAGCTAATGGGGATCCAAATAAAATCCTAAATCCTAAGTTTGTGAAATTGTAATATCACTTATTGTCTTAGCATGCAAACTATAGCACAAAAGCACAACACAGTACTTATCTGCAAAAACTGACTCGTATGTCCATGTCAGCAGGTCTAAAGCTGGTCATGTCATTAGGCTTGTTGTCATGAAACAAGTTGTTGCTCGTTTTTTGCCTCTCTCTCTCTCTCTCTCTGTCATTTATTTTTTGCTCGAAATGCTTTGAACAGTTCAACATCTGGAGTTTGAACCAGAGCAGAGCCAGTTCTCTGTTAAAGACCTAACGCAGATCTTACCTCAGAATGGACACGAGTCTTCCTCCCTCTCTTCTCTTTAGTCACCCTGTTCCCTCTCTCCTGTCCAGTCCTCTCTGCCTATCGCTCGATTATTTACTTGCTTTCCACCCTCTCAACCCACTGTGTCCACTGCCAAAAAATTGTGCCTGTTAATCTCTCTCTCTCTCTCTCACTCTCTCTCTCACACACAAACACTCTCTCTTTCTCTCTCTCTCTCTCTTTCCTGAGCAATCCTCCTCATCGGTTTCAATTCTGTGAAAGTGGAAGTTAAGCTATTTGTAGTGTTTCAGAATGTTACAGGCGGGCTTATGCTGTTTACTCTCTCCCTCTTTCTTGCTCTCTGGAGATATGGACTTCTTCAGCTGTTTAATTATGTAAAATCAAATGGAAATCATGAAAGTGTTATGAAACTAAATGATAAATACTAAAAAAGGGAGGTATGATCCTCGGGCTAATGCTGCTGCTGATTTGCAAACACTGGTATTTCCCTCAGGAAACATCCACTTTTATATCGATTATTTGGACTTGCTCAAGAGAAGAGCTCAGTACACACACAGTACTCAGCATTTACAGTGTTGTGGCTGAATGTGTTTTTGGTGTGTGCGTGCATGTGGGTGAGCTTGCGTGAGTGTGTGTATGTGTGAGTGTGTGTGTGGGTCGTCCTTAAGAAAAGCTGGCAGCTGCTGCAAAGTCTCTGAGAGTGTGACTGGAGGCCCTGTCGAGAACTAGAATGCCTCCATATGGTTGATCTTGACACACTTCCCAAACCTATGTTTCACAATAACGGACTACAGCGCATAATACTTACAGTGTGTGTGCCGCTCATCCAAACTCATTCTGCATCCATCCTAAACAAGACAAGTACCATCACACTGCCATCTAACCTCAGAACCTGTTTGTTTGTTTGTTTGTTTACTCCAGGCTGTTAAAGTGTTAGAGGCAGAAACTGAAAGAGGGGCAGAAGATCCTGAGGAAGGCTGCCCATAGACCCTGAGGAAGGCTGCCCATAGACCCTGAGGAAGGCTATAATAACACGTATAACACAATGTAAGGCTATAATAACACATATAACACAATGTAATCACTATAATAACACAATGTAATCACTATATAATAACACAATGTAATCACTATATAACACAATGTAATCACTATATAATAACACAATGTAATCACTATATAACACAATGTAATCACTATAATAACACAATGTAATCACTATAGGGTATAATCAGACCATTATTCTGATGGGATGTTAGAGCTCAACAGTCACTGCCCACTCCGATTCCAGAACAAAGAATGCAATTAATTTTCTCCATTGAGAAAAGGGTTATGAGCCATAAAGTTGTAAGGAAGCATGTTAAACTATCATTATGTTGGAAAATGTTGAAAAATGTATTATTCGCAATGGCCGATGGGATGAGTAGTTCCTTTGCTCAGAAATTAAAATATGTACAAAGCCTTGTACCTTTGCCTTTTTTCTGTTTTTTTTTTCTGCACGGGGGCAGTAAAGTGCCCTTGAGCAAGGCACCTAACCCCTCACTGCTCCCCTAGCCGCTGTAGCAGGCAGCTCACTGCGTCGGGATTAGTGTGTGCTTCACTGTGTGCTGAGTGTGTTTCACTAATTCACGGATTGGGATAAATGCAGAGACCAAATTTCCCTCACGGGATCAAAAGAGTATATACATACTCATACTTACTTAACACTGGTCCAAGTCATGGTATTCACAGAGTTAAGAATGTGTATAAACACTTGAGCTATTTGTTTAAGTGCAGAACAGAGTGTAAGGCAACTGTGTGGAGAAATCTACAACCAAAGACTGAGAGGGGGTTTGATTTTTGAACACTATGTAACATACGGCACAGGAAGGGCATCCAGATTGTGACATAAGTATAAATACTCTTTTGATCCCGTGAGGGAAATTTGGTCTCTGTGTCGCACCCTCTGTAAAGAGAGAGAGTGAGAGAGACTACGTTTTCCTGAAGTACAGAGCATGCATCCATTTTATGGTGGGTACTTGTAAATCACCATTGTCAACATAGTGCATAGAAATAAAAACAACAACATTTTACTTCATCTAGTGATTAGTTTGTGAAATATAGGAGGGGGGGCGTTTTACCCCAAGGGGCGTTTTCCCCCACTCTGCCCTATGTCCTAAGATATTGCACAACACTCGCACAACACACTTCAATTCATCACGGGAAACCCCACAGCACGCAGTGAAGGAAGAGCTTACTAATTGTAACACCCCCTTTCCTCAGGCTGATTAGTGGCTGGCTGTTACGTGGACATAGACAACACCACAAAAAGAAACAAACAAACAAAAAGAAGAAAATCTTAACTAGCCAGCCAGCCCGCGAATCCCTCTTATCTTCCCATACATAGCTGGCCAGCTATAGCCTGGCCTTGGCCTGTCTACGTACTTCCGGTCGATTTCTTTTCCCTACAGTACTCCGTCTGGAATAGGTTGATTCACGCTCGTTTACTTCGGCAGTTGGGCAGCCGACCAACCAGCGAACAGAGGGCGTCCCTGAGAGTGATTACGTACCCAGGCATGGTGTTTCAATTACTACGTCCCCGCCCCTGATGCAGATCGCTTGGAATACATCAACGTAGGGAGCGAAAAGGACTTATACTTATGAAATCTTTGAGCAAATGTAAATAATACTTTAGCCTATTAACAGGAGTGTCATGAACGAAGTCACAGTGGAGTAGGATGTTATATCGTCAGCTAAACTTTAGTCATAGATTTTGTCACTTTAAATAGGCTACGAACGTACCCGAGTCAAACTGTAGTTAGGCTACATGGTCGGGTCAAAATCGCTATTTTTCAAGCACTAAGAAGGCTCGACATAACTTGAAACTTTGATCGAAGCATCATCAGTGTCTCAACATATGAACTCGAGCATTAAGAACATTGTTCGTGTACTCATAGTTTACTAAAAAGAAAGATTTTGGACAACTCGTTCCTTGCAAGATGGCAGCAAGCAGAAAAAACAAGTGAGTTCAAAACCTCTCTTTTAGTAAACTCTGTGTACAGCAACAATGTTCTCAGTGCTCGAGTTCATGTGTAGAGACACTGATGATACTTCGATCAAAGTTTCATGTTGTGTCAAGCCTTCATATTTGAAAAATAGCGATTTTGACGCGATTGTATCAAAAAAGTAGTGCCCTATAGGAATCCCATTCAAAAGGTAATTTTACCCGAAAACGACAACGCATACAAGCTTAAAAGTGGCGCTTTGGACGTACTTATGCATTTATATGAAAGTTTGACTTGGGTACATTCACAAAACACTATATGATGCATTTTGGCGAGAGTTACGCAGATGAAACGTGTAATTGTTTGCTGATAAGATGCACCCGTGCTTGTTATGGGCGTGCTGCAGAGAAACTTCTCTGTATGAATAAACGCCGGTTGTTAGTGATTGGTTCAAAGGAACTCCAATGATTTTAAACCTCAAACTGTGCCCTCCCACCCGGAAATAAACGAACGCCTATGGATCTAGGCCAGACTCTCTGCGAAGTCTGGTTTCCAGGCTAGGCCAGCTAGAAAAGTTACACCAAACCCCTTGAGCAGTTCGCAAATAAAACAAATGCAACAAAACAAGCCTAAAACAAACAGCGGTCAGCACAAATACAAGGGCCCAATAGATCTGCAAGAAAACAAATGTTTTCCACATTACCATGAGTAACCTATCATTCATTATAAATCAACTAATTCTGCAGGTTTACCCATCATGGAATATAAAAGCCAGCACAAAATGATGGACAAGATTATTATCCCTCTACTGCCCAGGTAAATACCCCACACACTATGGTTACGTGATTATGTAACAACAGTCATGAGAACAAAGAAAACATTCCGCTCTGCCAGGAAACCAGCAGTCGTCCCTGTTAAGTCGGCCGCGCTGCCGGATCCAAACCGGATCCCTCAAACGCCCGCTCACAGTAAGAGGAGAGACGTTGTGCTTTCCCAACCTGGCGCACCTTGCCTCCGGAACAGGTAGATTAGGACCGAGCGGCCTCTTCTCACTCCCCTTAAACTAGATGTACCGCATAGCGGTACAAAATATGACCGCCGCTCAGTCCTGTACATCCGTTCCGTGAAAATAAATCACACTTCAATTTGTCTCCATATTTTACTCCATCCCCCACTCTTGAAACTTTTGTGTATGCTTGTTTGGCATGCCTGAGTGTGTGTGTGCGGCTGCACATAAAGTAGCCTACTGGTGCTGAAAAGGTGAATAGATTGTAGAATAGCCAAAGAAGATGTAGCATTGTTATAAAAACCTTTAAAATCTCTAAACAATCACAAGTAGGGCAGTTCATCACAGTTCATCCATTGCAACTGGATTGATGAAAGGTCACTTACACCTGTAGGCTACATTGTATTTGGGAAAAGCAAAAGGTATCAGCATAATGTTATTTATTTATTTTTTATGTATTTATAAACAAAAACATCTCTGTCAGTTCCATGCCGTTTTCAACAGCTATCAAAAACAAAGGTCATTTTTGGATGGATGGATTTTTTGTGAATGTTTCTTCTTCTACATAAGATTTTAGTCATCTTTAGTTCATGTAATACTTTATTGTCAATGCACAAATTAAGTAACAGTAGTCTGAAACGAAATGCTGTTTTACATCTAACCAGTGGTGCAAATAACTGACATGTCCAAATGGGCCTTGATGAAATGCGTCGCTTGACTGTTCATACACATTTTAACGGGCCAAAGTTGAAGAGCTTTTGTCCGTTATTGTTCGTGCAAATATAGGCTGATTCATGTTCCCTTGCATTGTGTAACTGAGGTCCATGGCTAGTCTGGCTTTCATCAGACCAAGCTCAATCTTTTAAGAAATCAAAAAATTAATAGCGGGCAGATCAGGCTGGGTTCACCCAGCCTATCCATAGGCACCCGATATTGTTTAATTTTCCGATTGAGATCAAAGTCAAAGTCAGCTTTATTGTCAATTTCTTCACATGTTCCAGACATACAAAGAGATCGAAATTACGTTTCTCTCTATCCCACGGTGAAGACAAGACATATTTTACCAATTTAAGTCCACAGACAAACATAACATTCAAGTAAACAAAAAAGTAAGTAAATAAGAGGGCACATATAATAATGAAAAAAAATAAGAGCAGCAAAATTTGGTTTAAATTGTGCATAGACAGTCAATAAAATACTAGTGCAAAGTCAGGCCAATAAAAGGCTTGGGTAGTTCTGTTTGACCTAAGTAAGAAAGAAAGTGACATAGTGGTGCAAGTTATGTAAGAGCAGCAGAAGTGTTGTGTTTTCAGGACAACAACAACAAGTTGTAAAGTGTACAAGTGTGCAAGTGTGCAAGTGGAGTAGTGCACGCGGCCATTGTGGGTCCAATGTCCAGGATGTTATGTAGCTGAGGGTGGAGGGGGGAGAGGAGGGAGAGAGTTCAGCATCCTTACAGCTTGGTGTATGAAGCTGTTGGTGAGTCTGGTAGTGCGGGAGCGCAGGCTTCTGTACCTCTTCCCAGAGGGCAGTAGATCGAACAGATTGTGAGCGGGGTGACTTGCATCACTCACAATTTTGGTCGCCTTGCGGGTGAGGTGGGTGGTGTAAATGTCCTTCAGGGAGGGGAGTGAAGCACCAATAATCCTTCCAGCTGTGTTCACTATGCGCTGCAGGGCTTTCCTGTTGTATTCAGTGCAGCTTCCGCCCCACACAGCGATACAGCTGGAGAGGATGCTCTCAATGGTGCCTCGGTAGAATGTGGTCATGATGGCTGGTGGAGCACTTGCTCGCCTGAGTTTCCGCAGGAAGTACAGGCGGCGCTGAGCTCTCTTCGCCAGTGATGCAGTGTTGGTGGTCCAGGAGAGGTCTTCACTGATGTGCACCCCCAGGAATTTGGTGCTGCTCGCTCTCTCCACCACAGCACCGTCGATGGTCAGTGGCAGGTGTTGGGTGTGACCTCTCCGGAAGTCAACAACAATCTCTTTGGTCTTGCTGACGTTCAGCAGGAGGTTGTTGTCCCTGCACCACGTGGTCAGATGGTCGACCTCCAACCTGTATTGAGTCTCGTCGCCCTTGGTGATGAGACCCACCAGAGTTGTGTCGTCAGCAAATTTCACTATGTGATTGTTGCTGTAGGTTGCAGTGCAGTCATGCGTCAGCAGGGTGAAGAGCAGCGGACTGAGCACGCAGCCTTGGGGGGCCCCTGTGCTCAGTGTGATGCTGCTTGAGGTATTGTTGCCAACACGTACTACTTGAGGCCTCTGACAGAGGAAGTCCAGTAGCCAGTTGCAGAGGTAGGTACTGAGTCCCAGTTTGTCAAGTTTGCAGATGAGTTGTTGTGGTATTATGGTGTTGAATGCAGAACTGAAGTCTATAAACAGCAATCTCACATATGAGTCTCTTTTTTCCAGGTGGGTGAGGGCTGGGTGGAGGGCAGAGCAGATTGCATCCTCTGTAGACCGCTTGGCTCGGTATGCAAACTGGAAGGGGTCCAGGGTGGGGGGGAGAATGGATTTGATATGTGACATGACAAGCCGCTCAAAGCACTTCATGATGATGGGTGTCAGTGCCACAGGGCGGTAGTCATTGAAGCAGGATGGAGCAGTTTTCTTCGGCACAGGTATGATGGTGGCAGCTTTGAAACATGATGGGATGATGGCTTGCTTCAGGGAAGTGTTAAAGATGTCTGTGAAGACATCCTTAAGCTCCCCTGCGCAGTCCTTCAGCGCACGACCTGGGATGTTGTCTGGACCTGTTGCCTTACGGGTGTTGATAGCAGCAAGTGTCCTCTTCACGCTGTCGGCAGAGAGGCACAGGGGCTGCTCATGTAGAGGGGGATGGGTCTTCTGTGGGCAGGTGCTGTTTTGTGCTTCAAAGCGAGCAAAGAAGCGGTTCAGATTGTTGAGCAGAGGGATGTTGCTCTCACAGCTCTGTGGCGCGGGCTTGTAGTCCGTGAGGGCCTGAATGCCCTGCCATAGGCTTTGTGCGTTCCTGCTGTCTTTGAAGTGGGTGGTTATCTTGTGAGTGTATTCCTTTTTTGCTTCCTTGATGCCACGGGACAGGTTGGCTCTCGCTGTTCTCATGCCAGCTTCATCCCCAGCTCTGTAGGCTTTGTCTCTGGCCCTCAGCAGCCTGAGGACATCCCCTGTCAGCCATGGCTTCCAGTTAGCCCGAGTGATGATGTCTTTTGTGTTGGTCACATCATCGATGCACTTGGTGATGTAAGAGGTTACAGTGTCTGTATACTCCTCTATGTCTGTCCGGTTGTTGTAAGTGGCTGCCTGCTTAAACATTTCCCAGTCTGTTGTGTCAAAGCAGTCTTGAAGAGCATCGGAGGCTCCCTCAGGCCACACTTTTACCTGCTTACGAACCGGTTTGTTCGCTTTTACCCTTTGTCTGTATGCGGGCATTAGCATAACAGTTATATGGTCTGAAAGTCCAATGTGGGGGAGGGGGGTGGCTTTGTATGCTCCTTTGTGTGTAGTGTAGACCAGGTCCAGGATGTTATCTCCTCTTGTTGGAAAATCAACATGCTGGTGTAGCTTTGGAAGTACAGTTTTAAGATCAGCATGGTTAAAATCTCCAGTGAAGATGGTGAAACCGTCTGGGTGTGCCGTCTGTTGTTCACTGACAGCCTGGTACAGTTCACTGAGAGCCGCGTTCTTATCGCTGTTGTTGTTGGTAGGCGGGATGTATACTGCGACTAGCAGAATCGCAGTAATTTCCCTTGGCAGGTAAAAAGGACGGCACTTTATGATCATAAACTCTGCCAGTGGTGAGCAGTGTTTGCATACTACTACAGTGTCCCGGCACCATTCGTCACGGATGTAAACACAGATTCCTCCTCCTCGTGATTTACCTCCCTTTACAATGGCCCTGTCTGCTCGATAGCATGCTAGCTAGCGGAATGTTGTCATTTAACCAAGTCTCAGTGAAGACGAGCACACAGCAGTTACTTACTGTCCGGTTCGATATACACGCTCTGGCTATTCTAAATGCAAAAATGCATCAGGGAGTTATGACAAAACTGTAACTAACAAACTAGATCCTAATAGAAAGCTGTTAGCTTCCCTAAACTACAGGTAGGATTATAAGGTAGGCCTATTTACAACATAAATTGTCAATAGGCTATGCTGGCGACACAAATAAAATCTCCTTTGGAAACCAATGGCTTACGCCTTACAGTATCAAGCGGACTTAAACTGCCATATCGTGGCGAAACGTTGTAATAACATTCACGCAGCTCCATGAGTCAAGGAAAGCGCGAATGAAGTAGCCACTTCTAAATGGGACCCACTACACAGTAGCTTAAGGTGTGTTGCTAAAGCAGCCATAATGAAATGAAGGTGTCATTGTTTGGATACTTCACACACACATGCTTTTTAATTTAACAGACTACAACTACCAAGCTGGAATCAAAGCACATCGATTCCCCTCTCACACCCTGCACGCACTTAAATCAAAATAAACAGGCGTCTCAGTCTCACGCATGTATAGGCAAAACTGTATCAGACCGGTGTAACGTTGGTAAATCTTCCATTGCACAGAATGATTTTGCAGCACGTGCAATAAATGACAGTCGAAAGATACAAACAGTGCTGCTATCAATTTGCTTGGTATAACCGCATTTATAGTTTTCTACAAATGCAATCAATCAAATAGGCCTCCATCACTCAACCAACGCTAACGGTAACATTACCTAGGTCCTTATTGTTCTGCCTCTGCCAATTTTAGTTAGTTAGTATAGGCAGTTTAGTGCCATCTAGTGGTTCTTTCTGATGTGCAGTCGCTATGACAGCTATGCTGTATTGTTTGATTTATGACAGCCATAGCAACCAGGACAACCATCTTGATAAGCAGCAGCACTTTTTGAGTTATTTGCTGAATTATCATCTTTCTACATCCTGTATGTTAAAGCCTTTGAAAAGCATCGTCCGTAAGTTTAATAATTGCTTACTTAAAGTAGATTGTAAATTTAGTGACATTATTTGGTAATTTCTGATAAACCTATCTTTATTTGATAAAACCATGCTGCCTTCTATGTGTCTACTGATCAGCTACTGATGGATACTTTTTCATCTGTTTAATCGTATATTTCTTCAGATATTGAATATTGAATACATATGTTTTGTATCATTTTCAGTTTTACTCATTATTCATTAAAACCGGAGCTTGGAGGCTAAAACCTGACTCGCGAGTTTTCTTGAAGGAGTTAGGCTGGCTGTCAAATTGTGTTCGATACACACAGGGAGGACAGTACACTTATTGATATTACAAGATTAACGTACCTGCAGTAAAAACCAAGCATGTCCGATAAACATCCTCAGTTTTATTTCAGCTTCAAGAAGAAATGGGAATTACACTTCATGTGAACATCGTCCTATCCTTATTAGATGTAATTTATCTGCGGTAAATTACAGTCCTTGTAGGAAGCGTCCATTGTTTTTCCAACCCACTTTTAACTTCCAACAAAATTACGTCTCACTGCAACGATGCGCCATCTAGTGGACAAACGACTACTTATCGCCAATACTGAAAATGCAGCCATGATGATGATGATGAATATTTATTTTGGCTTTCTTTTAATCCTACTGAATTTGTAATTATGTATCGGCCGTTCTAATACCGATAGTATGTGGGTGCCTGTGTGTGTGTGCATGTGTATATGTGTGCACCGCCATCTACAGGCCAATGAGTGTACAGTCACTAAATGTACACATAACCTAATTTTTTTAGACCCTGGATGAAATTCTACGAAACTTGGCATACCCCCAGACCCCCAGAGAATGCCAGGTCAATCATACACATAAAATTTGGTGCAGTTCTGAACATCTTAACTGAAGATAGGGGCGATTAAAGCAGAATAATATTGCATTTTCATTTTTTACCGGGGGGGGGGGGTGCAAATCACAAAAGACTGATTATGGGCCAGGTTGATGTGGGCCCTTGAGACCAACATACCATAAAAGATTCTTCATCCTCAGTGCCACGGTTCAGGTAGTTATTTAGGAAAAACTGTTTTTTTTGGCGGGCCCAGCACAGGGGGGACGAAATTAAATTTTGCCGTAAAAGTCTAGTGGGGCTACATACCCACCAAATTTCATGCACCCCGGTGGTTCGGTGTCCCGGGTATCAATGACCAAAAATTCAGGAAGTAGATGACGGGAAAAATTCTTGAATTGTGTGCATGTACAAGTTTATGTTTATGTGTGTGGGTGTGTGTGTGTGGGTGTATATGTGCGTGCTTGTGTGTTTGCCTGCGTATGTGTGTTTGTGCATGTGCATGCATGCGTACATATGTCTACTGTGTGAGTATGTGTCATACGTATGATTACTGTAAATGTATGTGTGTGCGTGTGTATCTGTTTATGCACATGTGTGCACATGGAATGGGTTAACATGACCCCTGGAGGCAAATATACGGAAAAAATTGGTCATCCTAGGCCCTAGGGCTGCACAATTAATCGAATTTTAATCACGATCACGATTTTAGCTTCCCACGATCAAATTTGCGTGATCAAGCGATATTTCAAAGGCGTGCTCTACCTATAGAACCAACCTGGCAACCCATAGAACGCTCCGCTTCAAAACAAATCAAGCGCTCCTTAAACCTGTCTGACCATGTGCCTGCATGCAGCCTACCAATGACAGCTGTTCCCTGCACTGTTCAGCCTGATGCACTGTGGACTAGTGACATTATGTTAACTATTAGTAGGCTAGTTAGACTATACAATAAACGACGATCAAAAATCAAATGTGTGGCACAGCAGAAGGCCAAGAGCTTGTCCCTCGAAGCGGATCATCCATTGTTCAAAAATATTTCTGATTTCAGGCAAGTTAAGTTAACCAAAAATATAAGCAAAGCAGGGCTCTCAACTCATACCGTGAAACACATCACATGACGTAAACCACACATGCCTTTTTTTATCACGTTAACTTTTATAGTCCTTGTTTGCTTCCTCCGATAGCCTATAGCCTACTGTAATAAGAGTTGAGCTAACGACGGGATCCGTGAATTTTATTCATGTATTTTATAAGCTTCATGTGCAACCTACAATGCATATGCGTTTCAAGACACAGCCTACTCAAAACGAGTGAACAATAATGAAAATGTAGCCTACACGTCAGTGTTTTACATACCAACGAATGACTAAACCAGGGGTGTCCAAACTGCGGCCAGCCATGCACTTTAATCCGGCCCGCCGAGCATTTATTAGTTTATCATAGGCCGCTCGCTATTTTTTTCCAGCGATAGACGACGTTGTGGTTAACTTTAGGCTACTACAAACTGCTTTACACTCTTCTTAGAGAACGTTTACAATGTCAATGTCAAAACAGCTTGTCACATCGAGATACATAGTATCTCCATTGCAGCAGATCTAACTACGTTATGCTAGTCCATTTAATTGGGGACGCATTTGAGCGTGGGAGAGAGGGCGATGGCAACAGTAGTTCCCACTACTGACCAATTTTAAACTGTGAGAGGGCACAGCCATAGGCACCATAGACATAATATACATAGACGCCGCATTGGCTGCTGGAAACAAGAAATGCGGCCGCCATCTTGGACCGGTCATACTCCTCATTGCGTTGCAGCAGAAAACACAAGATGACAGCACTGTGCAGCATGTTCCTGCTCAAATCGGCGGACCATACTCGGGGGATTTACTTTTCACAAGTAAGATTTAACATTACCGTACTATTGGTTGTATTTTGTATTTTCGAACAATGTGGCCTGTATCATAGCTACATGTATGACCTTTGCAGCAAAAAAAACCGCGTGAAAATCTGTTCGGTATTCAGTGAGATATGATTAATTAAGTGTGCTGACAGCTCATTGCACCGGCCAAACAGATTACACTGAGTGGAGTGGATGACCGGTCCAAGATGGCGGCTCCAAATCTCGTCAGCGCTAGTAGGGAGCAGCGGTCGATGCTGCGTCTATGTATATTATGTCTATGATAGGCACAGCACTAGCCATAGGCTATTTGAGTGGAGCTGGCAAAGAGTCTTAAAGTGACAGTGCACCATTTATAAATGAATTAAACAGCATCAAATTAACAGTATTTCTTAAGAAATTATTTTTCTACAACAAAATTATTTTGTCATTTAAATAATACAAAACATTATTATTATTATTATTATTATTATTTATGTGTGGCCCGCTGGCCAATTTTCAAAACCCAATGTGGCCCTTCAGTCAAAAAGTTTGGACACCCCTGGACTAAACGATTACAGTAAACTCATGAACAAGAAGCAGAGCTTAAGTGGCTAATGGGGAGCGTTGGGAGGATTCCCGGTGGGCTGTTAACATTTTCCCAAATATTAACAAAGTAGCACGCACAAAACATTTGTTTGGAAGTTGTTTGGAAGTCACAGTCAAATCTATATTTGCAGTAATTTAGGGGAGTAAATGTGAGGGGAAGAATTTGGGTGAGCCAGATAGCAAGTCCAATATGTTTAGGGAAAAAATATTTTTCTCACTAAAATTAATTAATAATCGTGATAAATAATCGTGATCTCAATATTGATCAAAATAATCGTGATTATCATTTTGGCCATAATCGTGCAGCCCTACTAGGCCCTACAGTTCTCAAGATATTCACAGAGAACTGTGTCTGCCCTACCCTCCTTTCGGGGGGTCCAGTCCAGCAGGGGGGCTACAGATCAAAACGAAAAATGACAGTTCCATGCTATCCATGTGGGGGTACATGCCCACCAAGTTTTGTGTACCCCGGTCTTTCAGTGTCCCGGGAATCCTTGTTGGTGTCGTCACTAAATGTACACATAAATTATTTTATTGTAAAGCCCCCCATGAACGAAAGTATACAAAACTTGGCATGCATTCGGAGGGTGTCATAATGATCCTACACTTTCAATTTTGTGCAGTTTTGACCTTGTCAGCCAGAGATATTGTGATGAAAACACCTCATTTTTTGCTTTTTAATTTTTAACTAGGTGGCGCTATACATGAAATAAGTGGTAATGGGATGAGTTGACATGCCCCCTTAAGACCAACATACATAAAAAAGGTGGACCTCCTAGGCCCTACGGTTCTCGAGATATTCACAGAAAACTGTCTCCGGCCACCTACAGGCCAGTTGGTGTATAGTAACATAAATTAATTTATTGTGTGGCCCCCCATGAACGGAATTCCACAAAACTTGGCGTGCATACAGAGGGTGTCATAATGATCCTACACTTCCAATTTCGTGCAGTTTTGACTATGTTAGGTCACAGATACCTTCAATTACAACACCTCATTTTTACTTTTTTGTGTTTAACTAGGTGGCGCTATACATGAAATGAGTGGTTATGGAATGGGTTGCCATGGCCCCTTGAGATCAACATACAAAAAAAAAATGGTCCTCCTAAACCCTACGGTTTTCGAGATATTCACAGAAAACTGTGTCTGCCCTACCCTCCTTTCGGGGGGTCCAGTCCATCGGGGGGGCTACAGATCAAAACGAAAAACGATGGTTCCATGCTATCCATGTGGGGTTACATGCCCACCAAGTTTCGTGTACCCCAGTCTTTCAGTGTCCCGGGAATCATTGACGGAAAAAAAGAAAGAAAAAAAAATCTGACTAAACCTATATGAACGTCGCTTCGCTGCGCGGCGGTCATAATAACAGGATGTAATCAGGTAAACCCAAAATAAGCCCCAGCCCCCTTTTTACAGCGTAGCGGCCGCACCAAGTCACTACTGGTTGTGCAGGGACACACTACCACATCTGCATTTATCCCAATCCGTGAATTAGTGAAACACACTGCACACAGTGAACACACAGTGAGGTGAAGCACACACACTAATCCCAGTGCAGTGAGCTCCGCCTACCAACCAATCCACCTATCAGTAGCAGTACCGTACCAGAAGTGACAGCAGCAAGCAGGCTTCAGGTGGACCTCATCCCACTTTCTGATTGTTTATAGCCTATTTTTATTTGCATGAATGTTTATGAAGTTGAGCAATTCTCTATATTGAATTCTAATCACAAAATTGCTGTGTAATTCTCCATGTCCAATAATGATGAAATTGTTGTGTTGGTTGAGTTTTGCATAGCTTTGTGAATTGATATAGCTTACACATTTGCATTTGTGCAGTAAACTGCAGTATATGTACTGCCATTCATTTTTTTAGTCTAGAATATTGGATTGTCTGCACATTAATAGCAAATCCTTTCTCCAGAACTGGTGATTTGACATTTGAAGTAATGTAGATATTTTTTTAGTAAGAGCTACCATACTCAAGAAGAAAACACCAAACCTAAAACCAAGCCGAAGTTTTTGAATTGCTTTATTTTACAAAACAATGCAACAGGATGAATCATGGGAACTTTACACAGGCCAAACACAGAGGAGGGTCACATAGGTCCATCTCTCTCACACACACAAACTCACACACATGCACACACGCACACACGCACACACACACACACACACACACACACACACACACACACACACACACACACACACACACACACACACACACACACACAATGCTTTAAAGCTAGCATCATTCAGAACCCAACATCAGCCTCAACCCTGATTGGAATGACAGGGAATTACAAGCCCTGCCACTCCTCCTTACGTCAGCCAATAGCAGAGAAGCCCAGAATCACACTGCTCACATCCCTGATGGTTAAAACATTGTTTCATCACAAACGTTCGGAGAACACAGAAACCCGTTCGGTTTCAACACAAACCGGATTTGCGCAGGGTGGACAAAAGGAGAAGTGTTTTTGGTTGCTTTTCACACAGGTTACGTTTAGACACAAGCACTCTTACAATCCCTGGTTTGTGGAACCACAAAAACAAGAACAAGCTTCATGTATAGGCTATGCTGTATATTATTTAAAAATCTCATTCCTAAATGAAATGGTGTTAAATACATGATGAGGTCTTAAATCCTCTGCTGATAAAACATATTAGTTAAACCTAATACTAACCTCGCATAATAATAATAACAATAATCGTGTCTGTCCCTTACAATAATAATATTAGTGGATTTAAAATGAAAAAGTGCATTAAACAACTGATAATAGAGAGTGGTGGGATGGAGCATAACCCATGTGATCTTTAAGGTCACTCTACTGGGGTCAAAGAGGGTCTGAGGGTCAAAGGTCAAAAGATCACAAAGGTGAAAGGTCAATGCTTAGAGCGACACCGACGAGCAGTAGGGGGCTTTACTGCCTTTCTCATCCTCAGTGCTTCCTTAACACTTCTAACACTATCAGACAACCTTTAACCTTTTACAGCCTCTACACACCCTTATATTCCTACGCATGCTAAACTAATCCCTTCAAAATGTTCAAAATGAGCCCCAACAGTGACATATGACCGAAACTATAGGCTGGCACTACACCAAACACCCTGGAGTAAGTGTGCGTACTTGGTACATGAAGCCCTTGTGCTTACTGGATTAGAATGTGTATTATTAGCGTTAGCTGCCTCCTAGCCAATCACCCCTAGCGTGAGCAACACCAATGCACGTCTTGGCAAAGGCAAAGACCCCTACTGAGAACCAACACAGAGAAGGAGGTGGTAATGATCGGAAACAACAGAAGCTAACCCACCTGGTGACAGAACTCCAGTGATGCCCGTTTAGACAAACTAACTCATTCCTCAAATTTACACAGTTTATTAAAGCTAACATTGCTAACCCTGCTAACAGCTAGGCTAACTAGAATAGGCTAACTCTGGAGTGCATCTGGATCCACACTAGCGCAAGCTGATGTCTCCTATACCTCTCTTCAGGTTCCAGTCTCCTATCCTCCAACCCTGAGGGGAATATTCAGTAATGTGGGGCCTTTACAGCAGTGCAACCTGGCAGTCTTGGCTTTGGCTAGCTAATGGCAGTAAAGCAAACAGTCACTATGGAGTAATACTGAAAGCCTACACAGAGCGAGAGATAATTTAGAGATCATTAGACATCCACTAGTTTAGTCTAGCTTAGTCCCTACAGAGTTTACGAGTTTACAGATTCAGGTATGTACAGGATAGACTGCAGGAGAGGGGGGTTTTACGCCCAAGGCTTCAACACAAGAGAAATGCCCAAAGGTAGTGGAACTCTGGAAGCTTGACCATCGGCCATTAACCCTACTTTCTTTTTTCCCCTCAACTGCGTCATTTGCTCTCTCTTTAAGCCTTCTGTTTCTCTCACATCTCTTCGTTTTGTCATTTCTTCTGACCTTCCACATTCCAACTTGTAAACTTCCGTTTTTCTTTTCTTAACACAAACTTAATACAGCATATCAACTTGCTGGCTCCCTCTCCTGTCCGACTGGTCTTCTAAGCTTCCAGAGTTCACAGGAAATGAGCCACAATGAAACAGGAACAGAATATGTTCAAACAGGAAGTACAGTAGGAAGTAGAGAAAAAAGGAAACAGGAAGTAGAGCAGGAAAAGAGGGCGGAGTAGGAAGTTAGGCAGGTGCTTCTACCCCTCACAGACATGCTAAGGCCACTGAAACCCACAACGTCAAACACACACTGTGGCAATAAGGTTTCCCATCTCAAACATGTCAATTGTGCTTTTAAAAAACATAAAAACAAACAAGGCCTCCTCCTATCCCAGTTGTCTCAAGCAAGCAAAGTTATCTCATTGGATGGGGAAGGGATTTGGGCAGAGCTTCAGACGGGAATTAAAAGTCTCTTCTGTCAGTGCAAGCCTCTCCTCCAACGCAATGCCACTCCCTCCCCCCAGCTATTAGCCAATGGCTTTCAGTGGTTACTCTGAGAAGGCGGGGCATGAGAGAGGGAGGCGTGTCTTCGGGGGGAGGAGTTGGGCTTCAGGTGTCCCCAGGGCGGAGTGGGCAGGGCCAAAGACGTGGGGTGTGGCGGAGGCGGTGTCGGATGGGAGGGGCTTGACACCACCCCCCGTGGTCCTCGACTAATCATGGCTGGCAGACTCTGGTTCCGCCGCAGGCCG
>NC_055979.1:28206650-28209150 GCF_018492685.1 Alosa sapidissima
AAAACTTAAACTGTTTACCATGTTGTTAGTCGCTTTTGGTTAAAAATGTGTCAGCCAAATGTAATGTAATGTAAATGTAATGTAATAAGAAGTAACGCACACACACACATACACATGGACACACACACATGCATTATAAAAAGTAAAGAAAGTGTGTGTGTATGTGTCAGTGAAAGTGAGTGAGTGTGTGTGTGTGTGTGTGTGTGTGTGTGTGTGTGTAAATGTCCTTTACCTCTGCAGTCAGCTGTCTTTGGGCATCTTTGGAGGCTTGCAGATGGATCCTCAACTCCTCCTTCTCAAGAGCCAGCTGAAACACACACACACACACACGCGCGCACGCACACAGACACACAGACACACATGTTGCTGTTTTCTCCCCACTCTGTCTTTTATCTCTCATCTCTCCCTCCTCTTCTCTCTCCCTCCTTCCTGAAGCTCTTGTTCCCTCCATCTCTCGTTTGCATTTTTTCATTCTTTACTTTCTACTGTACTCCCTCTCTCATTCCCACCATAGTCTAACCTCCCTCTCTCCCTCCCTCCCTCCCTCTCTCTCTCTCTCTCCCCCTCCCTCTCTCTCTCCCTCCCTCTCTCTCTCCCTCCCTCCCTCTCTCTCACCTCTTTGACTTTATGCTGTAGCTCCACGATCTGGGAGAGAAGTTGGGCAATCTCTTCCTGGTGTCGGATCAGCTCCTCGTTCTTCTTCGACAGCTCGTCCGTCAGGGTCACCATCTGACTGTTGGACTCGCCTGGAAACACACACACACACACACACACACACACACACACACACACACATCACAGTCTCACTAGGATTACCTAGAGAATGAACATACACACACACAAACACACACACACAGGAACTTAAGTACGTACGTACACACACACACACACACAGGAACTTACGTAGCTCTTTCACACAGTCGTTAACCAGCTGCTGTTCCTTCTCCTCGTAGGTGAATGTCTCTGTCTTCAGGTGACATGCCTAGCAACAGACAGCAACAGGTGACATGCCTAGCAACAGACAGCAACAGGTGACATGCCTAGCAACAGACAGCAACCATGTCAGTATCACTGTAGCCACCAAACCATCATCAGCACCATTTCAATGGTAATCAGCGACTGGATAAGATGATCCCACACCCCCATCTCACAAACATGAGCATTCACCCACAATAATATCACTCACTTACTCACTCATACACACACACACACACTCACACACACACACGAGCATTCACCGACAATAATATCACTCACATACACACTCATCCACTCACTCACTCACATACAACTACAGACGCATACATACATGCGCCACACTCATACACACACGGCCAAACTCCATCACACAAACATGAACATTCACCCACAATAATTATCACGCACTCTCACACTCATACGTACACACACACTCCACCGACAATAATTATCACACACTTACTCTCTTACTCACTCACTCACATACACACACACACACAGGCACAAACACATACAAATACAGATGCATGCAAACATACACAAACGCCTCACTCACACACACACACACATACACACACACTCCCCCGGTTCACTCACATCAGTAAAAGCGCGCGCACACACACACACACTCTCACACGCACACTCTCACACACTCTCACACACACACACACACACCTGTGAGCGCAGGGCGAGGTTCTCCTCCTCCAGGTCCTGTAGCTTGCTCTGCAGCACCTCCAGCTGGCTGAGGCTGACGGCGCCCCCTGGTGGCTGGGGGTGTTTGAGGGGCGTGGCCGAGGAGCTAGAGTCCGTCTCGCTCTCCTCCGACGCACTGGCCACCATCCGCAGCAGCTCGTCCTTCTTACCCAGCTCATGCTGCAGCTGGTGCACCTGGGGCCGGACAGCGAAGGGTCAGAGGGTGTGTGTGTGTGTGTGTATACTGATGTCTTTAACTATTGTGTGCGTGTATACTGATGTCTTTTAAGTATTGTCTTTTATGTACATCTGACAGAGGACAGCAGCCATCAGAGGGTGTGTGTGTGTGTGTGTATGCTGATGTCTTTCACTATTGTGTGCGTGTATACTGATGTCTTTTAAGTATTGTCTTTTATGTACATCTGACAGAGGACAGCAGCCATCAGAGGGTGTGTGTGTGTGTGTGTTTATATCTATGTCTATGTCTATGTCTATGTGACCCTGTCTAGTGCATGTACAAGGCATTGGACCAGTTGTTTTCCTGTGTGTGTGTGTGTGTGTGTGTGTGTGTGTGTTACCCTGTCAAGAGCCTGTGCTAGTTGTTCCTCCAGCGACTCATTCCTCTCCTGCAGCACATGGTTCCTCTGTAGGAGCGACTGACCAATCCGAGCAGCCAACTCCAGGTCCCGGTCCCTCTGTCCAGTAAGAGCAGCAGCACAGTCAGCCAACCAATCACAGTCCAATCAGCATGACACTACAAACCAATCAGGATTCCTCTCTAATTCTGTATGGGCTGACGAGACTCACCTCAGCCAAAAGGTGTGTGACC
>NC_055979.1:28224150-28231650 GCF_018492685.1 Alosa sapidissima
GAACAGAACCCCACTTACATCAGCTGATGAAAATGGCAGGTCGGCTTACTTTTGTTTACATTTACATCACAGCTCTACAGTAAACCACAAAGCGATACAGGGTGGTGTTCGAGCTCCTCCGCACAACAGGTTTTGTGTGTAAACTGACGTAGCCCAACCTGCGGCAAAATTGACAGATATTCTACTCAGAGTAAAGCTGACTGCCATGATTATGGATGATGAAAAACAACAGCGCGACGGATTAGGTTAGGTTTGAGGAAGATCCGACGGCTCTGGGGCAGAATGCTTTTCCCCTTAATCTGGCGTATTAAACAACAAATGATGTTTCACATAAATATGTAAACATAATCAGTGGTCTTTCATAACAAATGCTTCATATTTGATTCAAGCTAACAGTAGAGGTGCAAATGTCAATGTTGTTGTATTGTAGCTGACGTTCAGTTTTGGCTTTTTTGAAAGCATCTTCGCGGATACAGAACAGAAAGACATAATTTGTGTCCACATCCACACTAATTGATAGTGAACAGAGAGAAATATTTCTTTTTCACAACTTCCTTTTACAACAACACAAGAGCCAGTTGAAAACAGCAATCTTCAAATGTGTGGGCAGGCAGATGATCACTGGAATGATATCAAAACTGACTTTAGCCAGTAGGCTAGGCTAAAGGGGAACATCCGTGATTTCTGACCCATCTTTCACAGAGAAAATGCCTCTTTTTACTTAGTCGTTTCAAACGCTAAAAAAACGAGTGGGTTTAAAGTGTAATGAATGAGAACATACCTGTCAAATACGTTTTAAACCGCCGTGGGATGTGCATGTGCCCCTGTCAGTGCCCGATCTAACGTTTAGACAATGAACAAGCGAGGGAGGGAGTAGTTGGGCACGTAGTTAGGGCAAGAGAAGGTTACATTTCGACATCAAAAGAAGACTTGTGTGTGTGATGTCATCAACATGGGACGTTTGTGTTCGAAGATAAAAAATAAAAGTAATTTTGTCAACGAGCTCCCATTCACGACAGAGATATGTAATGATATGTGACCTTAAATAAATAAGTAATGAATAAGTACATTTGAATATAAGAGAGTGAGATTTTATTTTATCTACGTAATATGGAGCGTCATTGCGTCAGATCAGCTGGGCGAAGGGCGAAACGTTGGAACAGCCCACTTGAGAATGTTAACTTGAGTTGATTTCAAGGAAGATTTGTTTTCGTGTTTGTAAATATCTGACATGGTTTTCTGATGTGTTCAAGGTATAGTTGCAACAGTATCAAGTTGTACGTGGCCATTTCCTATTCTCATCATCTCATAATCAAAACCATGGTAAGTTTACGATAAACTAAATTAGGCTAGCCAACACTTGTTCAAAGTCGAAGTTAAAGTTAAAGTTAAGTTTTGGTTTCTGACTGACATGTTCCGCTGTTTAGGCCTCTTTGAGTTTGACTATGCCCACAGATCATCATTAGGGTAAATTATAACAACTACCCTAAATGTCCAAACTGTTCATGACCTACAAATCATAGCCGATTACAGTTGCCTCAGATTACTGTGGGACGCTTGGTTAGCTTGTGAAGAAGACTAAGGTAGCCATGGTTCAAATGCGTATTCAGTTAAGGTAGACTACTGTTTATATCTGACAGGGAATTACGGTTTAACACTTTAGTCTGGTCAAATAGTTTGGTCAAATAGAACCCGATTTTAATCCATAGCCTCGACTACTTAATTATCTTAACGCAACGTCGCCTGTATACAAGAGCAAAGGGCTAGTTAGTTGGGATGGAAAAGTGTGAAGCCAACTTCAGCTTTGTAGAGTCGAGTGGATTTGGTTGACAACCCATCCGACATAGACTACATTAGGTGTGGGGGGATTAGTGTTGTGCAATATTCATAATGCCTATTGTCCAATTTTCTTTTCCACAGCTTGGATGGGAGGCAGGTTATAGGTTTAGTAGGCTATTAGCTTAGGCTATTCTTTGGGTTATTCTAGGGTTTGTTGAACATAATAGGCCTAGGCCTATAGGCTAGCCTACGAGCTTTCTTTCGTTCTTTACAAAAAAAGTAATTTTGTTCTGGTTTGTCATGAAATAAGTTCACGGAAAAACAAGCAGCCCAGCAGCTGTCACAGCATGGTGCCTGCCACATCATGACCAAACTGATGCGAGGTCCATCCCGTCAGCGCGAATAACGGACCGTTTCACGGTCAAAGACCCCATTCTTTGCGCCCTTGTGCTGGAATTAAAGAAACACGCGCTTCAGATGTCCATTCACAGACAAATGCGTCCGTTCATGCGCACGGAGTCAAGCGATGGTTTAGAATAACAATGTGTTTGGCTATGCTATTTGGTAGAGGTCAGAAACACGCGAAATACTCTGAAGGAATTTGAGAAAATGAGTGCCATTAGCGTAAAAACAGATACATTTCAGGGATTTTAATTATTGATAGAGGTGGGTGTGTGCTCTTTGAAATGTGTCTAGTTTATCAACAGCCCAGTGCAAGATGTAGCCTATATTCTTGTTCGTTCGTAAGCTGATGGAGACAAATAGACTATTCAAGTGTCGTTAGATGGCTATTAGGATGACGCTTCTTGCAGCCTGGCCCTGAATAGTTTTATTATCCCTATTAATCAATTTTGCCTTAAAGGAAAGGAACGGAGTAGCTCGGCCAGGGCGCTGATGCCAATGAGGAACGGAGGAAATACGCAGCGAAATCCCAGTGTTTTTCTGCACTTGCAGTCAGGTGAGCGAAACGTTGTCGCTACGTAGCCTTTCTCTTTATCGTCCGGTGGTAGACACCATGCTCGAGACGGTGTATGCCCGAGGGGAACAGCAAGGAAATGGGAGCTGACGTTGCCATTGATTTTTGTGTGTCTGTGTGTGTGTGTCATAGTTTCTCCGTTTCTCTCTCCCTCTGACTCTCACACTCACTCACTCTCTCACACACGCTAACACACGAGCTGGTCCCTCTTCCTGTCTCGCGCTCCACACTCATCCTCTCCTCCACTGCCTTCTTCCCTCAGAGGCGCATCTTGAGAAACGGATAAATGCCCTCGCGTGAAGAGCCGTTGCCGCGAAGAGGAACACATGTCGTTCTTGGTAAGTCCCCGCGCTTTCCCTCTCTTGCCGTCCACTAATGCCGCACAACCACCTTGTCAGTTGGCATGTGCTTTTTCTTTAACCTTGCCTCATCTCGACATCTAGGTTCCAGGAGGTCGGGTTGGTTGTGTATAGCCTTGTAGTGTGTGTGTGTGTGTGTGTGTGTGTAGACTTGAGCAAAGGGTTATGAGTAATACTTTTTTGTCAGTCCATATTATTTTGACCATAGATAGCCCACTCTGTTGTTCCCTGCCCAGAGAGGAATATTAACCAGGTAACGTTCCCATTAATCTCTAATCCTCTCTAGAGAGAGCAGAGGAGGGCAGTAGATCACCATTAGCATCTATCCCTCTTCCTCTCCCCTCTTCCTCTCCATCTCTCTATCCCTCCCCTCCTTCTTCTCCTCCGTCTCTCTCTCTCTCCACTTCCCTTCCATTCCTCTCCTCTCTTCCCTTTCATCTCTCTTTCTCTCTCTCTCTTCCTCTCTGTCTCCCTCCTCTCTTCCCTTCCATCTTTTCTCTCTCTCCCCCATCTCTCTCTCTCTCTCTCTCTCTCTCTCTCTCCCTCTCTATAATACCCGGTCAGCTCTGTCTTGCTTCTCTGCTGTAATTCACGGCTCATTCCACCTCCATCCTGTTACTGAGGGTTTTACACCTCTGGCAGACAGCAGAGACCTCTGGCCCTGAATTTGCCCAGATGTGTCTGTCTGTGCGTGTGTGTGTGTGTATTGGTGTGTGTGTGCGTGTGTGTGTGCGTGAGTGCGTGCATATGTGTGTGTGTGTGTGTGTGTGTGTGTGTATGTGTGTGTCTCAGGGTAATCTCTCCTGTCCTCCCAGTGAACCGAGTCATTGTGTCACTCTCCAGGCTGTCATGCTCATTCTCACAACTTTTCATTCCTAAGAACGGCATGCCTCTCTTCTCCTCTCCTCCACTCACACACACACACACACACACACACTCAGAAAACAAGTGCTTCGCCTTATCTCAACCAGGAAACCCTTTCTGAGGAGCGCAGAATGGTTGTAGACAGAACCATTTTTTTTGTCTAAGTTTGTCCGTGAGGATGAGGCAAGGTGCTCTGGAAAGGTTCCTGGTTTTCTGAGTGTGTTCTCCCTAACCTGTCTGTCATCTCATGGGGTGTGTCCTGCACACCTGACCCCGCCTCTCTCACGGGAGGCGTGTCTCATTCCTCCTCACTCCTCCTCCTCTCCAATAGGACTGCTCCTGCATCTCCTCCCACTCTCAGGTCCAGCCAATCAGCATAGAGGACCAGTATGAGGACGTCAGCCATCAATGCCTGGTTAGTAAAGAACAGCGAGCCCACTGTGTTTAGCCCTGCTTTGCAACAGCGCCTCCTATCTGTCAGGTGTAGTCATAGATTAGACTCTTCTTTGTGCATAGTGCAATCCCTCAACTGTCCTCTGAAAAACAGGCCATCCTATCAGCTCTCACTCCACAGGTCCAGGGTACCAGGAACTATGATACCCTTGAGTGCCATGTCCCTTCTTCACCTTAAAAATAGGCGTGTCTTTGAGTAGTGCTATACTATAGTAGTGCTATACTAGAGTCGTGCTATACTAGAGTAGTGCTATACTAGAGTAGAGTAGTGCTATACTAGAGTCGTGCTATACTAGAGTAGAGTAGTGCTATACTAGAGTAGAGTAGTGCTATACTAGAGTAGTGCTATACTAGAGTCGTGCTATACTAGAGTAGTGCTATACTAGAGTAGAGTCGTGCTATACTAGAGTCGTGCTATACTAGAGTAGTGCTATACTAGAGTCGTGCTATACTAGAGTAGTGCTATACTAGAGTCGTGCTATACTAGAGTAGAGTAGTGCTATACTAGAGTCGTGTTATACTATAGTAGTGCTATACTAGAGTCGTGCTATACTAGAGTAGTGCTATACTAGAGTCATGCTATACTAGAGTAGATTCGTGCTATACTAGAGTAGAGTCGTGCTATACTAGATTCGTGCTATACTAGAGTAGAGTCGTGCTATACTAGAGTAGTGCTATACTAGAGTAGAGTAGTGCTATACTAGAGTAGAGTCGTGCTATACTAGAGTAGTGCTATACTAGAGTAGAGTCGTGCTATACTAGAGTAGAGTCGTGCTATACTAGAGTAGTGCTATACTAGAGTAGAGTCGTGCTATACTAGAGTAGAGTCGTGCTATACTAGAGTAGTGCTATACTAGAGTAGTGCTATACTAGAAAAGTGCTTCCATCCACCAGTGTGATTTTACTTATCCAGCATGGGCCTAGAACAGCCTCTCCTGTTTTTTCTAGTGCATTAGCCACGTTTACATGGATAGTTTTTTTACCACTCCGATTAAACTATTCCGAATAAAAAATATGTGCTGTCTGTTTACATGGGGTACATTCTATTCTGATCAGGTGCTCTCAAGCACTTTAGAATCTTTGATCGGAATAGCCGTTGTTGTCTACTTTTCCTTGAGAAGACACAGCAGTCAATCCGAATGACCGTATACATGGGTGTTCATTCGGAATAGGAGCGGGCCACACCACCTCTTTCATTCCGATTACAATTCTGATCAGATTTGGAATTTTCATTTCGATTGAGATGTTTATATGACAATTTTTATTCTGATTGAGCCATTATTACGTTTTTTAATCGGAATAGAAGTGTCCATGTAAACGTGGCTATCGTCTCCTGTCTGTCTGCCTGTCTGTCTGCCTGTCTGTACAGTCTTAGGGTTGTCGTTATAACGTCACTATTTGTCTGAGTTCTGCAGAGTAACTCTTCAGATAGCATAGCATTCCCTCTAAACATGGTCTACTGAAGGTCAGAACCGTATCCAGCACGGTTCCCTCAGCAGGATTACAGAACCGTGCTGTGCTGCAGAATCCCTGTGGTGGGTTCATAGGTCAGAGGTCAGCGTGGTCATAACAGGATCACAAGGTCACTTGCAGAAATAAGACTTGACCCACAGCTTACCCTTTAAACCCCGTCATTTTCACATACTTTGGAAAGCCCTTTTGAAGGTTTTTTTGCATTATTTTCTCATTATTTTAATATATAAGAGGTTATGCTTTTGGTGCGGTTTCCTGTGTTTTTGGCTGTGTGCAGCATTGCGCAAAACCAAATGTTTTTATTTTTATAAGCCCAGAGGAAGATGGGCCGAGGAAGAACCTTTTCAATTTTGGAGCGGTTCCGACACACAGCAGGGTGGCTCAGCACTTAGCTTCACTTTTGCTAACGTTGTGATATACAGGATTTGGCAGTGGCCGAGGTCTGCGCTCTATGAGAGCCCCTCGAGTGGTTGTCTGTTTCCAGAGCAGGTTTTCTGTGGAGGATGGAGGTGCGGAAGTGTCCATGTTTGTGGTGTCCTCTCTCTGCTGCCTGCGTTAGGACCTTCCTGTCAGGCCTTCCGAGTTATTTCACCATTTTCAGGACGGACACGTGTTAAGTGCTCAATTATGTTGCCACGTGTTAAGTGCTCAATTATGTTGCCACGTGTTTAGTGCTCAATTATGTTGCCCTCTTTGTAGGTCGTTTTACATCACATTCTCTGCGGGCAGCCCGATAGCCCTGCTAATGTGTGCCAACGTGTGCCAAGCTGGAAGCGCTGTCAGGGCAGCTCCCTCGAGCACTCTGAGAAGGCCGCGCAGTGTGCGTGCGCGCGTGCGTGCGTGCGTGCGTGCGTGAGAGTCCTGTGTGTCCTTCCAGCAGCGCAGTGTTAGGAACAGTGGCTGTGACGCGTGTCCGTGGAACCTGGAGTTCTTTACCTGACAGCCAGGGTCACCATAGTCCAGCTAGGGACTCCTCATGCCTGAGGTATTCTGCCGTACAAAGGCACACTGCAGTCACTACGCATTTGGTCAAAAGATTTTGTTCTGTGTTGTGTACCTAAAAAAATCCTCCAAAGTAGATATTACATGAATGTATTACCAGTAATACCTACAACATGTTAGGCTGGACATTGTAAAATGTTTAAAGACATTTTTCTCAGTTTCATTGTTTACATATTTACTTCATGTTTCCTTTGTAGGGCAGTATACATGGATTTCTATGCAACGTCACGAAAACTTGCATGCGCAACTACATGGCAGAAAGCACCATAGAACAGCATAGAGCAGAGCTCTCCATGAAAAGATTACAATGAGTTTTTGTGCTGAAAACCGCACCAATCGAAATCACAATGATTAGAAAATGTTCAATATCCCTAAAAATGTCTTCGCCAAAAACGCCAAAAGACGATGTAAAAATTAATAATGCAAATGAACATCAAACTCTGAAATGAGATGTTATTATCATTGAGACAGCAGGGGTATAAAAAAAGGCCGATTGTAGCTTACAGCAGCCGACTATTAGGTTAAGTTTATAACGTTGTGCGCGCACATCTAGTTTTTTTAGTAAACGGGAAACCTGTCTATAGTGCAGGATTA
>NC_055979.1:28239150-28246650 GCF_018492685.1 Alosa sapidissima
CTAAGCTAACTCTCCTATTTTGCACAATGCATCTGAAGCTAAGCTTACTCTCCTATGTTGCACAGTGCATCTGAAGCTAAGCTAACTCTCCTATGTTGCACAGTGCATCTGAAGCTAAGCTAACTCTCCTATGTTGCACAGTGCACCTGAAGCTAAGCTAACTCTCCTATGTTGCACAGTGCATCTGAAGCTAAGCTTACTCTCCTATGTTGCACAGTGCATCTGAAGCTAAGCTAACTCTCCTATGTTGCACAGTGCACCTGAAGCTAAGCTAACTCCCCTATGTTGCACAGTGCAAACTCCCCTATGTTGCACAGTGCATCTGAAGCTAAGCTAACTGGCCTGTGCTGTGCAGATGCTGCTGCAGAAGCTGCGAGGGTCCCACTGCTGCCTGCTGGACGTGCCGTTGGGAGAGCTGGGAGGGCTGAAGGTGTCACGCTCGGGGGTCGACTCCGGCATCGGCGAAAGCGTCGCCACCGGCAGCCTGACCCGTACCGCCACCGCGGATAGACCACAGAGCCCCGGACCCAAGAACCACTCGGCCACCCTACACAACCTGGTGCAGCTCTGCTTACAGCACCAGCCTGAGAACAGGTGATCACATACACACACACACACACACACACACACACTCCACAACCTGGTGCAGTTCTGCCTACAGCACCAACCTGAGCACCTACGCACACACACACACACACACACACACACACACACACGCACACAGACTCTTCACAACCTGATGCAGTTCTGCCTACAGCACCAGCCTGAGAACAGGTGATCACATACACACACACACACACACACACACACTCCACAACCTGGTGCAGTTCTGCCTACAGCACCAACCTGAGCACCTACGCACACACACACACACACACACACACACACACACACGCACACAGACTCTTCACAACCTGATGCAGTTCTGCCTACAGCACCAACCTGAGAACAAGTGATCACACACACACAGACACACACACACACATACACACTCCACAACCTGGTGCAGTTCTGCCTACAGCACCAACTTGAGCACCTACGCGCGCACACACACACACACAAAAACACACACCCTCACACACATACGTATCCCAGACATGCATAGATAGGTCATTTTCATGAATTGTATATTTTAATAGCAGTGTACTAGTCATCATATTGTAATTCAAGTGATTTGAACAAGTTTCATGGTATTTACATGGATATCAATCATTCTGTCTTTCTATTGGACGCAGACCCTCAGCTTCTGTTCTCCTTGGCCACGCCTTCTTCAAGCAGGTACACTCTTAATTATTATTTGGCATAGCCTCGATGAATTCCGCAAGATAAACTACTAATAACTTCAACTATCTGTGTGTGTGTGTGTGTGTGTGTGTGTGTGTCACCCAGGTGAAGAGGCACACTCGGGACTCCTTCCTCAGTCTGATGTACCCGGCGTTGCCCCTGTCCAGCCCCCCCGACACCCCTCCGTCCTGTCCGACCACACCGTCCTCACACACCCCGTCCCCCACTGAGGAGACCCCAGACGGGCTCTGGGACTTCTCCTAGCCCCCCCCACCCCCCCCCCTCCTCACCTGCCACTTGATGAAGATCAGCTTCTGCTATCTATCTCTCCCTTTATCCCCTTCATAAAGATCAGATTGCTCTACCTATCATTAGCTCTTCCCCTTCATAAAGATCAGCTTGCTCTATCTATCTCTGCCTCTTTCCCCCTCACACACACACACACACACACACTCTCTCTGTAGGATGTCCCAGCCCCCTGGTGTGTTTCCTCTCCTCCTCTAACCCGCTCTCCTCTCCTTCTCAAGCTGCTTCGATTCCTTCTGTCTCGCTCTACGATGACCTTGCCATAGCCCTCTCCTATCTATCTCCCCCTCTGCCCTCTCTCTCTTTCTCTCTCTCTCTCCACTGGTCCTCTGTGTTCTACCTTTCTCTCTCTCCACTGGTCCTCTGTGTTCTACCTTTCTCTCCACTGGTCCTCTGTGTTCTATCTTTCTCTCCACTGGTCCTCTGTGTTCTACCTTTCTCTCTGTCTCTCTTTCTCTCTCTCTCTCTCTCCACTGGTCCTCTGTGTTCTACCTTTCTCTCTCTCTCTCTCCCTCCCTCTCTCTCTCTCTCTCCACTGGTCCTCTGTGGTATGTTAAGTCGTCCCTGCTGTAGATGGGGTCGTCCCTGCTGTAGATGGGGTCGTCCCTGCTGTAGATGGGGTCAGACGGGGTCGTCCCTGCTGGACACTCCTCCAGTGTGCCTCTCCAGCCCTTTCTCCCGCCGTGCTTTATTTTCTACGTCCGCACCGCACCGCACCGCACCGAGCCTTCTGATTGGCCGTGACCCAGCTCTACACTTTACTTCAAACCGGGAGGAAATGCCTGATCATGTGATCATGGACTTCGAGACCACAAGAGGTCGCCATGGACACCACTAGACTGGCCGCCAAAACGCCAGCCAATCACACTAGAGGAACCTAGACTGTGACTTTAGGGAGAGGTCATCAAACTGAGCCTTTTTTGCTGGATTAAAAGAGTGCGAGTGAGAAAAACGTGTGTGTTCTGTGTGTGTGTGTGGTGTGTGTGTGTTCTGTGTGAGGGTAGCAGAGATGTTAATGTGTCAGTCAATGTGATGTGTGTAGTGTAAAACTAAGAGCAGCAAGGGTGTGTGTGTGTTTGTGTGTTTGTAGGATTTTAGATTATGAGTGAGGATGTGTGGGGTTTATACTGAAGATCTTGATGTATGTATGTATGATTGTGTTCTATAGCTATGAAGGGTGCAAACATGAAGTGTGTGTGTGTGTGAGTGTGAGAGAGAGAGAGAGAGAGAGAGAGAGAGATACATGTGTGCATGCCTTCCCTAACACTCCGGGCCCTAGTGTTAAGTGTGTGTGTGTGTGTGTGTTAAGTGTGTGTGTGTGTGTGTGTCTCACACCCCAAACCCTAGTGAAAATATCAGCAGACCTCCTCAGTCCTGTGGACCCAACCAAACCGATCAGCAGTACTGTGCTTCCCCCGTAGCCCCCAGATGGCAACCGTCAGCTGCAGAGCCCGCCCAGATCCGGCTGAGATCCGGGTCACGTCCGGCTGAGATCCGGGTCAGAGTCTGGGCCGGCATCTGCTGCTGTCTGGCCTTCAACTGAACACTGCCTCACAGAGTCTGCATGTAGAGAGGGAGTTTAAGGAGAAACCTTTGTAGCCTACTGTTGAATGACAGTATGCAGTCTTAACTGTGACCTATGACCTATGACGACATTAATAACATATGCAGAACTGACACTTTGTCCATTTTTGGAAAGTAATCGTTGTATGATGAGCATTAGGTGTATAAAAAATATATTCTTATCCTGTTTTTAAGATGATCTGAGTCTTGTCTTTCTTTATGTGTTGTAGTGTTGTGTGAAGAGTTAATTTCTGGGTATTGGAATAGGTCTGCCTTCTCAGACACCAGATGAGACTAAACGGTTCTTGGCCCAGATCGGAGTCGCCACGGGGGAGACTTTGGGACTCAATTAAAGACGCTATTTATTCATGCGGAAATTAACCTACATCTGTCCATGCCCTTAAGAAGCAATGCAATTATAGGACACAATGTGATGAAGAGGGATTATTGTTATCTTCATCGCTTAACGCGTTCTCATGGGCAGAGGACTGAAACCTCAACTCCATCATCTGAGTTCATGCGCCTGTATCCTGTGCTGTGTGCTGCCAAGGTGGGCCATCGCATACCATACTAAAAAAAAGTGTAGGAATAAATCAAACGTTTTTCCCTGGAGATTGCTCTAGGCTAGGCCTACGGTCGATTAGGCTATTATTGGAGAAATAACTGGAAATTAGACAGGCTTAGCGTGTTAATAGTTTTCGTATGGTGAATACGTAGCCCTAGTTAAAATGTCTAATAATGTTTCTTTTTTATGTTTGAAGCGACCTAAATAGGGTTGCCACCTGTGCCGGATTTTCCTGATTGTCCAGGATTTTCATGGTCTGTCCAGGAAAACTGGACACTGAATGTCCCGGATTTTTGTACATGATGCGCAAAATGTGTATTTCAGTTTAATTGAAGCGTGCCTACGTCCATAAACGTATGCACAGGGCTCTACAAAAATGACGTAGCATAACATGGGTGGTGGTGGGGGGGGGCACGCACCGTGGAGGTTCATTAGAAATGGTAAGGTGGAGACGGAGAGTGTGTGGGACAAGGAGAGACAGAGAAAGGAAAGTTTATTCCACATAAGCAAAAAAGCAGAACCTAATTATGTATTCCCCCCTTTTTTCTCCATACTGCCCCCAGGTGTCCACAACTAAAAACTGTTGAAAATATAACAAAATAATAAAGGTCTGCTATTAAATAAAGCAATTAACTAAACAAATAACCACAAATTGTCATTCTTACTAATTTTAGCTATACAATTGTCGCTTAGAATGACGGTTTTTATCTTGGGTTAGATGTGCGAAAGTCACCGTTGCTTACAAACAAAAAGGTCGATTGGATGGTCAAAATGTCCAGGATTTTTGTCAGACACAGATGGCAACCCTAGACCTAAAGGCCCATGACTTTAACTAGGCTACGTTACAGCGTAGGCTATAAATTAAAACAACGTGATTGAATGGCACGTTGCGGTGTCGGTGCACTCTAGAATCTTTGGTTACCATACCTGCGCGGTTTGTTTGGTTCCAGCAGAGCCGTTATCTGGCGAGCTTTACTGAACGTAATGGTGAGAAAAACAATGTTGACCTATCTTACATTTTATTTTCACTAACGCCTGAACCACTAAGGAAATGATTTATGCTACATGTTACAACTAAATTATTTTATCTTACCTTATCAATAAGAGTGAAGTCTGAAGAATAAAGTTAATATTTAAATTTTGTCATTGAAATCATTTTGCAATTCCATCCATGAAAAATAGGACTAACGTTAGGCCTATTGAGAATGAGGAGATATGGCTATAAGACATAAGACTAAAAAGACTAGGCTAGGCCTACAACAAAAAATACATCTGTCCATTTGTTGTAGAAAAAGTTACAGACTAGCCTTGAGTAGCCTAGCCTAAGTAAACAGTGCAGGCCATACAGTCTATGGTGCAGGCCAACACACCCACTCACAACAGAGATGGCACACCCAGGTGACTGTGGTAACATACACACACACACATAGCCTACTCACTCTAACAACAAATGTGTCTGTGACTGAAATCCACATTCTCTCCTGCTCTGTCTCTCTCTCTCTCTCTCTCCGTTTCTCTCCCCCCTCTCTCTCAGATGAAAAAGGCGGGGCTGCAGGTCCTGTCTCTGCGTCTCGGGGAACGCAAACGTCTGACCAACCTGTGCGTGCTGGAGCTCTTCCGAGAGTCCGTGCGAAGCGTCATGATCATGTGGCGTGTGTGCCGCATCTTCATGTCACGCTCCAACTACTCCATGCACCTCAACATCCTGGAGAACCTCAACACCCAGCTCGCAGGAGTGGTGTGTGTGTGTATACTGTGTGTGTGTGTGTGTGTGTGTGTGTGTGTGTGTGTGTGTGCCTGTGTTTGTGTGTGTGTGTCTGTGTTTGTGTGTCTGTGTGTGTGTGTCTGTGTGTCTTTGTGTGTGTGTGTGGCGTATGAGGGGTTTGGAGTGGAGGTACAGAGTGTGTGTGTGTGTGTGTATGTGTGTGTGTGTGTGTGTGTCTTAAGGTTTTGGGGGGTAAAGGGAGGGAGTGTATGTGTGTTACCAGGTGTGTGAGATTTGGGTATTGCCCAGGGAAATATTGTTTATTTGTGTGTAAACAGTGTTATGTCTTTGACAGGGCAAAAACCTTGTGTTTGATCTGAACCACTTCAAAATCAAAAAGGTACATTGTCACCGTTACACTATTCTACACAACTCTTTAAGCTCATCCCCATAAACAGCACGTGGTTTAAGCTTTAAGCTCATGGTCGTGGAAGTTGTGTTTGCCTGTCCTAGGTGTACTACTATGTTTAATGTGTGTATGTTTTGGTGTTTTGTGTGTGTGTGTGTGTGTGTGTCCCTTTCAGAACCACATTCCTCTGAAGCTGGTGGAGATCATGGGCAAGCACCCGGAGCATCGGTCAGAGCAGGAGGTGTTGCTGCTTCTCAGCCTGTTGATCACCATCGACGGTTTCCGCCGCTACAGTCCTACCCTGCAGCTGCTGCTGTCCCGCGTTGTCCGCTACCAGAGGTCAGTACACACACACACACACAGTGCCACAAATCACAGAGATGTGTGTGTATGTATATGCATTGTTTGTGTGTATGTGTGTATCGTGTGTAGCCTATGTAAATTGAGGTTCAGTGAATTAAATGTTATATATTTGTGTGTGTGTGTGTGTGTGTGTGTGTGTGTGTGTGTGTGTGTGTGTGTGTGTGTGTGTGTTTGTGAGGTTGGAGAGGCGTAGGGTGGTGGTAAAGAAGGGGGACCTTGGATTCAGCTTCTACTTTGTGTTTTCTGGTCAAGTGGCTGTGACCAAAGACAAGGATGGCAACAGCGCCTTCGTGGACAAGGAGCCCATCCTCATTAAAAAGGGAATGGGCTTCGGGGTGAGTAGAGAGAGAGGGAGAGAGAGAGAAAGAGAGAGAGAGAAAGAGGAGAGAGAGGGAGAGAGAGAGAAAAAGAGAGAGATAGAGACCATGTGTTGTACTTGTCTGTTAAATCGCTCCGGTCAAGCATTTGGTATATTTGCAGATATGTTTAAATCATTATATTTTCGTACATTTCCAAACAAAACCCATTTCAAGGGGTTTATCCTCAGTTATCCTCAGTGGTTTCATATCGCCAGCGCTTTGGCTTTCCAACCCCACATTATACATGTTTCTCTGCCAGTGTGGTCACTTTCTCTGCCAGTGTGGTCACCCAGTGTGTGATGTAGAATCCCATGGGGGTGTGTTGTGTAGGACGTGGCCCTGATCAAGGGGCTGAGGAGGAACGCGACGGTCGTGTGTATGGAGGAGACCGAGCTGATGGTCATCGACAAGGAGGACTTCTTCGCCAACAAGATGGACGTGGAATTAAAACGCGAGTTTGAGTACCGCTTCAACTCCTTCAGGTGCTTAGAGAGCAGATAAAGAGACGTCACACACGCATAGGGCTCATAAACACACACACACACACACACACACACACACACACACACACACACACACACATAGAGCTGTCACAAGACACACACACATACACACACACAGACAGATAGACACCACACACACATAGAAGTTAAAGAGACACTATACACACACAGAGCTGTTAAAGAGACACTCACACACATAAAGCATCTGTCATAGAAGTCCTCTGTCCTGCCATATTACATCCATTCCAAACATGATAGCACATTGGTAAACAAATGTTTTCAGTTATGGCTCAAGTTCCAAGTTTTTTATTTAGCAAATCTTTCTTTCTTTCTTACTATCTATGTATCTTTCTATCTATGTATCTTTCTATCTATGTATCTATCTATCTATCTACTCTTTCTTTCTGTTCTTGACTTTATCTATTTATTTTCAGAGGGATGAG
>NC_055979.1:28251650-28254150 GCF_018492685.1 Alosa sapidissima
CCGCTGGCCAGTCCACCCCCGGCGGGAGACCCACCTGAGCTCACACACACCATGCCCAGGGGCAAACACACAGCCGCGGGGCAGAATGCTGCAGAGGATGCTTGCTTGGTCCCCTGCATATCCTTGGAATGTATCGCTCATCTATAGTGGAAAATGCTTTTATTAAAAAGTAGCATTCAGCATTCTATATGACCTGTTTTGTATTAGCAAAAACCAGCAAGACTTTTTTTTTGTTATTGTTTTGATACCATAAAACACTGTATGATGCACAAAAGCATAGAAAATATTATAACTCACAGATATATGCAAGGAGACGTAAGGGCTCGATGATCATGTCCTGGACATCAGTAATGTCCAACTGGAAATGTGGTCAATTATTAAAACTGAAATAATAATTGATTGAAAGGATTAGACTACAGTGTGCACACTAATATTTCAACAAATCATCCCACTGCAAATGAGCAGCCGTCAATTTCACCAGCATCAACACCCAGTGGAAAGGCCGAGTGATTATGTCTGTATGTGCAGATGAATCCACAGTTTATGATCTCTCATGCATTTTCTGTTGTTAATCCAGTGCTTCTACTGTAGGCTATATTACAGGAACCATTATTATCCTATAATAAGTCGACCCAGGTGGGACTTGAACCCACAATCCCCAGCTCCGGAGGCTGATGCCTTATCCATTAGGCCACTGGGCCCTGCTGTTGAAGGGGTGTAGCCTATCCATTGTTTTAGCAGGTTCTCTGTAGCCCCCTACTGCTAAATTGAGAGAGTAGCCTATAGCCTATGACTGGATGACTGCATCTTGAAGAATTAATAGAAGAAACTCCGGAAACTAATATATTTATTTATCTTTTTAAGCAGCAAAGTTTTCCTACATATTTATTTAAAACAATTATTCATCTTTTATGTAGGCTACTGTCAATGGTTATTTTCAACTGTTGCACTGCCTCGATGAGGCCAGTAGATGGTGCTCCCCATCACTGTTAAGGCAAATTACTTCAGCAAAGTAGACAACGAATGTAGCCTAAATTCCAAAATATTTAAATGCATGAGGGAGATTTAAACTGTCATTATAAGCCGTTGCACTTTTCTCGAATGCTACAGTCTCGACCTACATTTCAGTGAGGCCTACTGGAGAAGAGGGTTCTGCTGCCAGCATTGCCTGAACAGTGGACAAGAAACTGCACAAGACAAAACACAGGGGCGTGGTGGTGACGCTGCATCAACTTCACTACTGTTACATTCCATACGAATGTTTCAATAAATAAATGATTTATCCTACACTGCACGCAAGCAAGCAAGATAAACCAAAGAGGCTTGGCCCATAAGAAGAACAGCCAATCAAAATGTAAGAGAAGCGTGGATCCGTCACAACCAAGACACGCCCTTAACTACTCGTGAGCTCCGAGCTCCACATCGGCAACGTAAAGGAATAGCTTACTGTCGTAAAACCTGACTGAAAAAAAAATCAACAAACCCCTCCTGCCTCTGCTGTTGCGTTGCGTTGCTGCTGCTGCTGCTGGTGAAGTTTCCTTGTGAAATTGCACTCTCATTCGATGTTGACGGCATTAACGAGTAAATACCTGGATGTCAGGTTGGACAGCGGTTGTTGAATTTCGGATGAACGAGATCTACTGGTGAGTGATTCACAACTGACTTTTGATTACTTCAAAATGTGTTGTAGTGAACGACATTTCGAGACGTTTCTTGCTTTTTGTTGATGAATGTGCACTTTCCTCGTATAACAGAAAAAAATGTGATCTTGACTTCTGTGACTATGAGGAGGGGCAGCCTTTTGAGATTCTCAATGTGACAATATTTTCACTGTTCCGATCAAGTCACAAAAATAAGCAGGCTATCTCATATGCCTGAACTAGCGAGCATAACTTCGAAGTACTTTTGATAACTTGCAGTGAACGGCCAATTAAAGCCGTCAAGTCGCCTCAAAGTTTGAAGCACGGGTTTCTATCAGACTTTCCCAAATAGAGTAACGTTAACATAGGTTTAAGAATAGCTCAGTTTTGTAAAGGTAACGTTAACTTGATAATCCTGTTGGCTACAGTTGACTGGACAAAGCTATAGTAGGCTAGTAACCGATGATGGATTTCAAGTATTGATAATTATTTAAAGCCTACAGCTTTGCATGTGAGATGTTCAGTGTTTGGCATTTGGGAACTTTTGTTATGGAGTTGAACTGGTGCTGTGGTCGTTTGTTAAGGGAGTTGGTGAGCTGCCTCGTCGGTGATGTCATTCTTTCACGGTTATTCTGGAGGATTGTGTTTCTGCTCACTGAATAAGGCCTACAGTACTGTCCTCTGGATTTTGGGGACTTTATTTTAGGAGGGAGGGACGGGTGTGAGCTTTTAGTTCAGACCACAATTGTCGTCATTCATTCACTCGCTGTTGTGCATCTTTGTTGACTCATCTAAACAAATTAGTCTAATGGCAGGCTGTTATATTGCTTGTCATTGTCGTTTTCTACAGGTTGAACACC
>NC_055979.1:28259150-28261650 GCF_018492685.1 Alosa sapidissima
CACACACACACACACACACACACACACACACACACACACACAGACACACACACACACACACACACAGAGGGACAGATGGCCACAGGCTATGTGAGTAGGAGGGGGTGTGAGAGAAGAGAGAGATTTATCAAATGTGAACGAAGGAGGAGAGAGAGAGGAATAACGAGAGAGAGAGAGGGAGGGGGAGAGAGGAATAGAGAGAGAGAGGGAGACAGACTGACACAGACTGACAGGAAGAGAGAGGGAGGGATAGAGAAATAAACGAGGGATTGAGAGAGAGAGAGAGAGAGAAAAAAGTGCTGTGTTGTGAAAAGGGCTCACATTTTTGGCAGAGCAGCTTAGTAGAGGCACTGACTGCAGCTTGCCGGTTTACTTCCTGGTTACAGCCTAATCCAGCTCGCTATGAACACACACACACACACACACACACACCAGCCCTTCATTATCTCCCTCTTTTCCTTTATCTGGCTCATACTCTTTCCTTTTATTATCTACAACCTTAATTGCTGATACACACACATACATACACACACACATACACACACACACACACACACACACACACACACACTACACACTACACAGTGAGCTTGTTAACAACAGAAGAGTGTGTGTGTAAAGGGGTGTGTGTATGTGTGTGTGTAAAGTGTATATATAGCTCTGTTGCAGACTGAGAGGGGACTTAAGAGGACAGAGGTCAAAGTTCAACAAAGACTGATCTAGCACTCACTCCACTAACCATGCTCGTAAACACTGCCGCAGTGCACACACACACACACACACACACATTACACAGTGAGCTTGTTAACAACAGAAGAGTGTGTGTGTGTGTGTGTGTACTGCGGCAGTGTTGACGACGAGCATGGTTAGTGGAGTGAGTGCTAGATCCCCTCTCAGTCTGCAACAGAGCACCCCTTTACACACACACACACACACACACACACACACACACACACACACACACACACACCCTTTACACACAGAGGGATTCATCAAAGCCAAAGCTGTATCACCTCTTCCAGGAGCTTATGCTTTTCGTTTGGTCTGTTTGTTAGTCCGCCTGTCAGCAGGATGGAGCTGAAACTACTGGCTCATTTGTCATGGACCTTTTGTAGAGGGTTGTTGTCTGGTCAGAGGCAGGACCAAGCCATTACAGTACAGAAGAAGCTGATCTGAATCATGGGCGGGTCCACTAATGATTTTACACTCTCGTTAACATTTGGCCTGGGAGGAGGTCAGCACTCTCCAAGTACACACACACACACACACACACACACACACACCCTCCTAGTGTTCTATCTCTGTGTTGACCCTTTCCTCCTCTCGCTTTTCTCTGGTCATGCGCTCTCTCTCTCTCTCCCTCTCTCCCTCTCTTTTTCCATCTTACTCATTCTCTTCTGTTTGCTTTATAAATACAGCGGGTGACGCGATGATGTCACTGGGTTTGGGTCAAGGCCACACCCCTGCCCTCTGTGCTCCAGAAATACATTGAGGACAGTGATGTCACCAGCTCAGACACACACACACACACACACACACACACACACACAGAGAGAGAGAGCAGTCACCCTCTCCAAGGCTGATATGCATCAACACACACATGCTGCTTCTCTCTCTCCCTCTTTCTTTGGCTCTCTACCTCTACCTCTCTTTCGTCTCATCCACCTCTCTTTTTTCATCATCTCTCACTTTCATTTTTTCATCCTCTCTGTACCTCTCTGTTGCCCCTCATGTCTGTCTGCTGTATTTGTCATTGGATTGGTGTGTTTGAGGGCCCTGTGCTGGTGTGTGTGTGTGTGTGCGTGTGTGTAGTTGGTGTGTTTGTGCACACACACACACCCACACCAACCCTCCAATCCCCACCAGCACAGGTCCCTCAAACACAGGGATTTAGGTATTCTCATCTGAGTCTGCAGAGTAAAACATGGAGGTATGGAGGGGTGGAGAGGAAGCACTTGGACCCCCATACGGCGGGTGACATGATTCTGGTTGAGGGTGACCAGAGGATGCCAGGGAGTATGTGAGAGAGAGAGATTGATATAAGACACTCAGAGAGATGGAGAGAAGAAGAGAGAAGAAGAGAGGAGAGAAGGAGAAAGGAGAAGAGAGGAGAGGAGAGGAGAGATGGAGAGAAGAAGAGAGGAGAGAAGGAGAAAGAAGAGAAGATGGAGAGAAGAGAGGAGAGGAGAGAAGAGAGAGGGAGAGCGAGATTTGTGTGTGAAAGAGAGAGAAGGCCCCTGGAGTGGAGCGAGGGATGAACTAGGGAGGAGGAGGAGGTGTGCAGTTGCAGCGGGACCACATCTCATATCGCTACGACAACCACGCCTGTCTAGCAATTCAGGAAGTGTGTGGGACACACACACACACTCTGACCTCATGTCATTTAAGAATGACATATAGCCAATGCACTATATATATATATATAAGAGAGAGAGAGACGTACATGTACATATACTTGCATACACACACACACCCTCAACCAAGGGCCTTTTGTTGGGTT
>NC_055979.1:28271650-28272712 GCF_018492685.1 Alosa sapidissima
TCTCTCCCTCTCCTCCCCCTCTCTCTCCCCTTTCCCTCTCTCCACCTCTCTCTCTCTCCTCTCTCCCTTCTCCCTCTCCTCCTCTCCTCCTTCTCCTCCTCTCTCCCTCTCTCCACCTCCTTCTCCTCCTCCTCCTCTCTCCCTCTCTCCTCCTTCTCCTCCTCTCTCCCTCTCTCCACCTCCTTCTCCTCCTCCTCCTCTCTCCTCATCCTCCTCCTCCTCTCTCTCTCCAGCGTAACGCGGTGTTTGCCATCTCTCCGGCCACTATGGAGGTGCTGCTGGCGGTGCTGGGTCGGGTGTGAGCGGGTGGGCTCGGCGGGCGGCGACGCAGAGGACTGGGACAGCGAGGCGCCGGACCGCAAGGCTCTGCTGACGCTGGGCTGCCTGCGCGAGGTCGTGCACCGCCTGCTGGTCAGCAGCTCCGACCAGCGGCAGGTGGAGATCAGCGGCGTGCTGGAGAGCTACTTCAAGCTACTCAACTCTGACCCCGCTGCCCCACTGCAGCTGCAGGGCAAGGGTGGAGGAGGAGGAGGAGGAGGAGGAGGAGGAGGAGGTGGGGGAGGTGGAGGCGGGGGCAACAATGCTGTTACCATGACGAGCCCCACCACACCCCGTGCTGCCGCCCGTGCAGAGGTCCAGGCACTGGGAGAGCCGCTTTGTGGCTCTGCAGGTGCACATGCTGGGTGAGTTGAGTGTGTGTGTGTGTGTGTGTGTGTGTGTGTGTGTGTGTGTGTGTGTGTGTGTGTGTGTGTGTGTGTGTGTGTGTGGTGATATCTGTAGACAGGGATGTCTGGTTGGCATGAGTTGAAGAGTGTGACCGGGGTTTGGCTGTAACCTGAGCTGAATGTGTCTGTAGGGCTAAAGACTGGACTAGCTCTCTCTCTCTGTGTGTGTGTGTGTGCGTGTGTGTGCGTGTGTGCGTGTGTGTGTGTGTGTGCATGTGTGTGTGTGTGTTTGTGAGGGGGGCTGTGTGGTTTGGCTTGCCTTTTATGTTGATCAGCAGACATGACTGATAATTGGATTAAATAAAAGAAATCTCTTTCTCTCTCTCTCTCTCTCTCT
>NC_055979.1:28272912-28275412 GCF_018492685.1 Alosa sapidissima
CATCAAAATCACTTAAAACGTATCAGAGGTCACACATTTTGTCCGATCGACACCAAACTTCATAGATATCATCTACAGACCATGCCTCATTAATGCATTGCTTTTTGTCTTCGGAACTAAAACCGTTCGCGCGTAACCGCCAATCGAAATTTGCGGCGAAGCCGCCAAACAGGAAGTGAGCTCATATCTCAGCAACCTTATCCCATGGACTCAGGACCCCAATCCGGGGGACGCTCAAGAAATTTGGTGACCTTTGACCTCTAGGGGGCGCTGTAATTAAGAAACATGCCTTTTGGCCTGTAGCTGCAGTTGGTGCTTAGAATTGAAACCCACTAGTGGTGTCTGGTACTACTGTTGAAGGTCCTTAGGCCGACCCAAGCCAACTTGTGATGTCATCGTAAATTGATTCGGCGCCGCCATATTGGATTAAATCAAAAAACACAAAAAAGTTTTGGCAGGTCACAAATTTCATCTGTTCCTCACCAAAATTGGCAGAGACCATCTTCAGAACCATGCCTGATGAGTGCATTGCTTTCTGGAACAATTGACAGAAGCTTTGGCCTGTACCAGCCAATCAAAAATTTTGCGGCGAAGCCGCCAAACAGGAAGTGATTTCATATCTCAGCAACGCTTTCATGTATCAAAACCAAACTTAGTACATGTACCTCAGACCACATCGGGAGGACGCTCCTCAAGAAATTTGGTGACATTTGACGTCTAGGGGGCCTCCGTAATTGACAAAAATGCATTTTGGCCAGTAGTTGCTGATGCGCATTATTTTGCAATGGAAGTCAATGGCAGCCCATAGAACCGTCTGGTAAAAAGTTATAAAATTTTGCACACTAATTGGGGGACAGTCCAATAATTCATTTCACCAAGTTTCATGCCGGCACCTCAAGCGCTCTAGCGCCACCAACAGGCCAAAGTTGGACTTGTGTTCACTGACGTAACTTTTGACCTGTTGACCCCGAATGGCAAAATGAGGTATCATTGGAATCCTTGGGCCAAGCCGAGTTCAACGACACCCCTATGACGTCAATTTTTGACCTCTGTGTTTAAATCACAGCAAGTGTGATCATATCTCAGTCAATCTTTTATTTTTGATGTGAAACTGATGACAGCAAGTTCCATCTAGTTCATTCTAATGTGTGCGTGCAAGGGTGGGACGGGGTGGGATGGGCAGGGGCGGGTTTGCGGCTGTGGGCTGGCTGGGGGAGGGGGGGCGGCGACACTCAGCCCTGGTTCAGCCCCACAAAATCAGTTATGTTTTGATGTGAAACTTGACCTTGTAACTCAGCCAATCTTGGGTTGTATGGCATGGAACTTGCTGTGACTGCTTAAGGCTATATGTCTGATGCAACTGGCATTGACTTACATGGCAAATCTGGCCTGCTGATCTCACTGCTTGGCCCCCTCATTGCTGCTTGCAGCTATATTTGTTATTGTTATTGTTAGCTTATGTTAGCCTTTTTAGCAAACCAGCTCGAAAACCAAACTTTACACTGTATTGTGCGCACAGCAAGACTATCAATTACGGGCGCAGCCATCTTTGTTTGTCAAGTCGTAAGGTTCTCCTCGTCCTCCTCGTTCTCCTCGTCCTCCTCGTCCTCCTCGTTCTCCTCGTCCTCCTTGGTGTTCTCGCAGGAGCCCCGAGCGGGACAGTTGATTTTACGACCAAAAGTCGTGTCTCGGACGCGAGACAGCTGGGAGATTTCACACTTTCCAACTCAGACGATGGAAATGGAATGCAGCATAAGCTGGACAGGGATTGGTTGTTGTCAATCAAAAGGGCAATTTAATGGAAATGTTGGTCTGAGAGTGTGTTTGCTTGTGTGTGTGTGTTTGTGTGTGCATTTATTTTCAGATAATCAGTCGTTTATGTGTTGTTCCTTGATAAATGCAAGTTACAGCCTTCTGCTCTAAAGTCAGCCATTTTGACACTTGCCACTGAACTAGCTGAGTTAAACATGTCCTGTCCTTGGGTTAGGAGGAGGACGTTTGGGTCACTCAGGACAGCTTTGACGTCACTGAGTCTCCCAGTGGACTTTGGGGCAGAACGAAACTAAGGATCTGAGTTTCTCACCATGAAACCCAAATTCACACGGCACCAATCAAATCCAGTCAAATCACGTGCTGCAGTTAAACAAGCAATCAGTCTACTTTGTTACATCTAATGTGCTTTTAGTCCTGCTTTTTTGCTAGACCATTTGAATGCATGATCTTGATTGGCCACTCCGTGTATGATGGTGGGCGGTGATGATGATGATGATGATGATTATGATGATGACCCTCATCATGGCCACCCCTGCCATCTGGCATGCCATATCATGGTTGTCATGGCTGCACATGGTCTCATATCACTTGTTTGTTGGTGCAAAGGTGGGACTAAGAGACATTTTGAGCGTGGTGTATATCTATTGGTTTAGGACAGTTGATTGACATGTGTTACATCCACACAGGTGTTTCAGGGGAGGATAGACTCTCTGGCTGTGGCCACTAT